>NC_057797.1:96638719-96938719 GCF_018294505.1 Triticum aestivum | reverse complement strand
CTGGTTTGCCATCCATGAAGTTTCCCTTCTAGCCCTTGCCCTTCTTGAAACTAGTGGTCTTGTTAAACCATCAACACTTGATGCTCCTTCTTTGATTTATACCTTTTGTGGTCTTAAGCACCACGAACAGCTCCAAGATCAACTCCATCCCTTGCATGTCATAGTTCATCACGAAGATCTATTAGCTTAGTGATAGTGGCTAGAGAACTCTATCAATCACTATCTTATCTGGAAGTTTAACTCCCACTTGATTTAAGTGATTGTAGCACCCAGACATTCTGAGCTCATGCTCATTAGCTGAGCTATTCTCCTCCATCTTGTTGGCAAAAGAACGTGTCAGAGGTCTCACACCTCTCAACACGGGCATGAGCCTGAAATCCCAATTTCAGCTCTTGGAACATCTCATATGTTCTATGGCGTTCAAAACATCATTGGAATCCCGATTCTAAGCCGTAAAGTATGGTGCACTAAACTATCATGTAGTCATCAGGATGTGTCTGTCAGGTGTTCACAACATCTACAGACGACGTTGTAGGGGTTTGCACATCGAGCGGTGCATCAAAGACGTAAGCCTTCTGTGTAGCAGTGAGGACACTCCTAGGACTACGGACCTAGTCCACATCATTGCTTACAATATCTTTCAACTTAATCTTTCTCTAGGAACGTATTGAAACAGGGAGCTACAACGTGAGCTATTTATCTACAACATATTTGCAAAGACAATTTAGACTATGTTCATGATAATTGAGTTCATCTAATCAAATTATTTAATGAACTCCCACTCAGATAGACATCCTGTTGGAAATATGCCCTAGAGGCAATAATAAAAGCATTATTATTATATTTCCTTGTTCATGATAATTGTCTTTATTCATGCTATAATTGTGTTATCCGAAAATCGTAATACATGTGTGAATAATAGACACCAACATGTCCCTAGTAAGCCTCTAGTTGACTAGCTCGTTGATCAACAGATAGTCATGGTTTCCTGACTATGGACATTGGATGTCATTGATAACGAGATCACATCGTTAGGAGAATGATGTGATGGACAAGACCCAATCCTAAACATAGCACAAGATCGTATAGTTCGTTTGCTAGAGTTTTCCAATGTCAAGTATCTTTTCCTTAGACCATGAGATCGTGTAACTCCCGGATACTGTAGGAGTGCTTTGGGTGTACCAAACGTCACAACATAACTGGGTGACTATAAAGGTACACTACGGGTATCTCCGAAAGTGTCTGTTGGGTTGACACGGATCAAGACTGGGATTTGTCACTCCGTATGACGGAGAGGTATCACTGGGCCCACTCGGTAATGCATCATCATAATGAGCTCAAAGTGACCAAGTGTCTGGTCACAGGATCATGCATTACGGTATGAGTAAAGTGACTTGCCGGTAACGAGATTGAATGAGGTATTGGGATACCGACGATCGGATCTCGGGCAAGTAACATACCGATTGACAAAGGGAATTGTATACGGGGTTGCTTGAATCCTCGACATCGTGGTTCATCCGATGAGATCATCGAGGAGCATGTGGGAGCCAACATGGGTATCCAGATCCTGCTGTTGGTTATTGACCGGAGAGCGATCTCGGTCATGTCTACATGTCTCCCGAACCCATAGGGTCTACACACTTAAGGTTCGGTGACGCTAGGGTTATGTATATGCAGTAACCCAAATGTTGTTCGGAGTCCCGGATGAGATCCCGGACGTCACGAGGAGTTCCGGAATGGTCCGGAGGTAAAGAATTATATATAGGAAGTGCTATTTCGGGCATCGGGACAAGTTTCGGGGTCACCGATATTGTACCGGCACCACCGGAAGGGTCCCGGGGGTCCACTGGGTGGGGCCACCTGCCCCGGGGGGCCACATGGGCTGTAGGGGGTGCGCCTTGGCCTATATGGGCCAAGGGCACCAGCCCCAAGAGGCCCATGCGCCTAGGGTTCAAGGAGGGGAAGAGTCCCAAAGGGGGAAGGCACCTCCTAGGTACCTTGGGGAGGAGGGATTCCTCCCTTGGCCGCACCCCCCCTAGGAGATTGGATCTCCTAGGGCCGTCCCCCCCCTTGGACTCCCTATATATAGTGGGGAAGGAGGGCCTCTCACAACACGCCTTTGGTGCCTCCCTCTCCCTCTCCAACACATCCTCCTCCTCCATAGTGCTTAGCGAAGCCCTGCCGGAGTACTGCAGCTCCATCACCACCACGCCGTCATGCTGCTACTGGAGCCATCTTCCTCAACCTCTCCTTCCCCTTGCTGGATCAAGAAGGAGGAGACGTTACGCTGACCGTACGTGTGTTGAACGCGGAGGTACCGTCCGTTCGGCGCTAGGATCTCCGGTGATTTGGATCACGTCGAGTACGACTTCCTCATCCCCGTTCTTTGAACGCTTCCGCGCGTGATCTACAAAGGTATGTAGATGCAATCCAATCACTCGTTGCAAGATGAACTCCTAGATGGATCTTGGTGAAACCGTAGGAAAATTTTTGTTTTCTGCAACGTTCCCCAACACATCCCTCTAGTCATCTAAGTGAAACATGATCCGAATCGACTAGGCCGTGTCCAATGATCACGTGAGACGGACTAGTCATCAACAGTGAAAATCTCATGTTGATCGTATCTTCTATATGACTCATGTTCGACCTTTCAGTCTTCCGTGTTCCGAGACCATGTCTGTACATGCTAGGCTCGTCAAGTTAACCTAAGTGTTTCGCATGTGTCCCGAGGCCATGTCTGTACATGCTAGGCTCGTCAACACCCGTTGTATTCAAACATTAGAATCTATCACACCCGATCATCACGTGGTGCTACGAAACAACGAACCTTCGCAATGGTGCACAGTTAGGGGGAACACTTTTCTTGAAATTTTAGTGAGGGATCATCTTATTTAAGCTACTGTCATTCTAAGCAAATAAGATGTAAAACATGATAAACATCACATCCAATCAAATAGTGACATGATATGGCCAATATCATTTTTCTCCTTTTGATCTCCATCTTCGGGGCTCCATGATCATCGTTGTCACTGTGATGACACCATGATCTCCATCATCGTGTCTTCTTGAAGTTGTCTCGTCATCTATTACTTCTACTATTATGGCTAATGCTTTAGCAATAAAGTAAAGTAATTACATGACGTTTATGTTGACACGCAGGTCATAAATAAATTAAGACAACTCCTATGGCTCCTGCCAGTTGTCATACTCATCGACATGCAAGTCGTGATTCCTATTACAAGAAAATGACCAATCTTTTGCTGCAAAAACAAGTTAGACATCCTCTAATTGTTGTTGCAAGTTTTTACATGGCTGCTATAGGTTTCTAGCAAGAACGTTTCTTACCTACGCCAAAACCACAACGTGATATGCCAATTTCTATTTACCCTTCATAAGGACCCTTTTCATTGAATCCGATCCGACTAAAGTGGGAGAGACAGTCACCCGCTAGCCACCTTATGCAACTAGTGCATGTCAGTCGGTGGAACCAGTCTCACGTAAGCGTACGTGTAAGGTCGGTCCGGGCCGCTTCATCCCACGATGCCGCTGAATCAAGATAAGACTAGTAACGGCAAGTAAATTGACAAAATCGCTGCCCACAACAACTTGTGTTCTACTCGTGCATAGAAACTATGCATAGACCTAGCTCATGATGCCACTGTTGGGGATCGTAGCAGAAATTTAAAATTTTCTACGCATCACCAAGATCAATCTATGGAGTAATCTAGCAACGAGGGGAAGGAGAGTGCATCTACATACCATTACAGATTGCTAAGCGGAAGCATTCAAGTGAACGGGGTTGATGGAGTCGTACTCATCGTGATCCAAATCACCGATGATCCTAGTGCCGAACGGACGGCACCTCCGCGTTCAACACACATACGGAACGGAGACGTCTCCCAGGCCTTGATCCAGCAAGGAGGAAGTAGAGGTTGAGGAAGAGAGTCCAACAGCAGCACGACGGCGTGGTGGTGATGGAGTGGCAGTTCTCCGGCAGGGCTTCGCCAAGCTCACGCGATGGAGGAGAGCTATTGGAGGGGAGGGGCTGCGCCAGGTTCAAGGGTGTGGCCGCCCTCCCACCCCTCCACTATTTATAGGTGGGGAGAGAGGGGGAAGGCCCCCTTTAGATCCCATCTAGGGTTGGGGCGGCGGCCAAGGGGGGGGAGGAGTGCCTCCCAAGTCAAGTGGAGGCCCTCCCCCTTAGGGTTTCCCCTCTCCCATGCGCATGGCCCTTGGGGGGGCTGGTGCCCTTGGCCCATTAAGGTTAGGGCGCCCCCCTACAGCCCATGCTGCTGTATTGGACGCGGTGGAACATTTTCTGGACCTCCGGACCCCTCCGGAATCCTCCGGAACCTTCCCGGTACAATACCGAAAAAACCGAACTTTTCCCGGAACCTGAACAACAACTTTCCATATATAAATCTTTACCTCCGGACCATTCCAGAACTCCTCGTGACGTCCGGGATCTCATCCGGGACTTTGAACAACATACGGTAATGACATACAAGTCTTCCTAATAACCCTAGCATCATCGAACCTTAAGTGTGTAGACCCTACGGGTTCGGGAACCATGCAGACATGACCGAGACAACTCTCCGGCCAATAACCAACAGCGGGATCTGGATACCCATGTTGGCTCCCACATGTTCCACGATGATCTCATCGGATGAACCACGATGTCGAGGATTTAATCAATCCCGTATTCAATTCCCTTAGTCCAGCGGTATTGTACTTGCCCGAGATTCGATCGTCAGTATCCCGATACCTTGTTCAATCTCGTTACCGGCAAGTATCTTTACTCGTTCCGTAACACATCATCCCGTGATCAACTCCTTGGTCACATTGTGCACATTGTGATGATGTCCTACCGAGTGGGCCCAGAGATACCTCTCCGTTACACGGAGTGACAAATCCCAGTCTCGATTCGTGCCAACCCAACAGACACTTTCGGAGATACCTGTAGTGAACCTTTATAGCCACCCAGTTACGTTGTGACATTTGGCACACCCAAAGCACTCCTACGGTATCTGGGAGTTGCGCAATCTCATGGTCTAAGGAAATGATACTTGACATTAGAAAAGCTTTAGCAAACGAACTACACGATCTTGTTCTAGGCTTAGGATTGGGTCTTGTCCATCACATCATTCTCCTAATGATGTGATCCCGTTATCAACGACATCCAATGTCCATGGTCAGGAAACCGTAACCATCTATTGATCAACGAGCTAGTCAACTAGAGGCTTACTAGGGACATGGTGTTGTCTATGTATCCACACATATATCTGAGTTTCCTATCAATACAATTCTAGCATGGATAATAAACGATTATCATGAACAAGGAAATATAATAATAACCAATTTATTATTGCCTCTAGGGCATATTTCCAACAGTCTCCCACTTGCACTAGAGTCAATAATCTAGTTCACATCGCCATGTGATTAACACTCACAGGTCACATCGCCATGTGACCAACATCCAAAGAGTTTACTAGAGTCACTAATCTAGTTCACATCACTATGTGATAAACACTCAAAGAGTTCTGGGTTTGATCATGTTATGCTTGTGAGAGAGGTTGTAGTCAACGGGTCTTGCCATATTCAGATCCCTATGTATTTCGCAAAACTTTATATCGTAGATGCTGCTACCACGTTCCACTTGGAGCTATTCCAAATTATTGCTCCATTATACGTATCCGGTATCTCTACTCAGAGCTATCCGGATAGGTGTTAAGCTTGCATCGACGTAACTCTTTATGTCGAACTCTTTATCACCTCCATAACCGAGAAACATTTCCTTATTCCTCTAAGGATAATTTTGACTGCTATCTGGTGATCCACTCCTAGATCACCTTTGTACCCTCTTGCCAGACATGTGGCAAGGCACACATTAGGTGCGGTACTTCAGCATGGCATACCGTATAGAGCCTATGACAAGAGCATAGGGGACGACCTTCGTCCTTCCTCTTTCTTCTGCCGTGGTCAAGCTTTGAGTCTTACTCAACTTCACACCTTACAACTCAGGTAAGAACCCCTTCTTTGACTGATCTATTTTGAACTCCTTCAAAAACATGTCAAGGTGTGCGTTCTTTGAAAGTATCATCAGGCGTTTGATCTATTTCTATAGATCTTGATGCCCAATATGTAAGCAGCTTTATCCAGGTCTTCCTTTGAAAATCACTCTTCAAACAACCGTTTATGCTTTCCAGAAATTCTACATCATTTCGAATCAACAATATGTCATCCACATATACTTATCAGAAATGTTGTAGTGCTCCCACTCACTTTCTTGTAAATACAAGTTTCTAGCAAACATTGTATAAACCTAAAAGCTTTGATCACTCCATCAAAACATATATTCCGATTCCGAGATGCTTGCTCTAGTCCATAGAAGGATTGTTGGAGCCAGCATACCGTTTAGCATCCTTAGGATCGACAAAACCTTTTATTGTATCACATACAACTTTTCTTATGAAAACTAGTAAGAAAACTTGTTTTGACATCCATCTGTAAGATTTCATAATCGAAAAATACAGCTAATGCTAACATGATTCCGATGGACTTAAGCATCGCTACGGGTGAGAAATTCTCATCGTAATCAACTCCTTGAACTTGTGAAAAGACTCTTTCCCACAAGTCGAGCTTCATAGACAGTAACATTACCGCCCACGCCCGTCTTCTTCTTAAAGATCCATTTATCTCAATGGCTTGCCGATCATCGGGCAAGTCCACCAAAGTCCATACTTTGTTCTGATATATGGATCCTATCTCGGATTTCATGGATTCTAACCATTTGTCAGAATACGGGCCCACCATGGCTTCTCCATAGCTCGTAGGTTCATTGTTGTCTAACAACATGATATCTAAGACATGATTACCGTAACACTCAGGAGTAGTACATATCCTTGTCGACCTACGAGGTTCGATAGCAACTTGATCCGAAGCTTCATGATCACTATCATCAACTTCCTCTTCAACAGACATAGGCGCCACGCAAAACATCTTTCTGTGTTGCATCACTCTCTGGTCGAAGTAAAGGTTCGACAACCTCATCAAGTTCTATCTTCATCCCACTCAATTCTTTCGAGAGAAACTCCTTCTCGAGAAAGTACCCGTTCTTAACGACAAACAATTTGCCCTCGGATCCGAGATAGAAGGTATACCCAACTGTCACCCTTGGGTATCCTATGAAGATGTGTTTGTCCGCTTTGGGTTCGAGCTTCTCCGACTGAAGCCCTAAGCATCGCGTCCCCAAACATTAAGAAACGACAACTTTGGTTTCTTGCCAAACCAATGTTCAGATGACATCGTCTCAACGGACTTAGATGGTGTCCTATTTAAAGTGAATGCAGCTGTCTCTAACGCATAACCTCAAAATGAAAACGGTAGATTGGTAAGAGACATCATAGATCACACCATATCTCATAGGGTTCGATTACGACGTCCGGACACACCATTACCTTGTGGTGTTCCAGGTGCCTTCAACTGTGAAACAATTCCACAATGTCTTAAGTGATTGCCAAACTCATAACTCAGAAATTTTCATCGATCAGATCGTAGGAATTTGATCTTCTTGTTATGATGGTTCTTAACTTCACTCTGAAATCGCTTGAACTTTTCAAACGTTTCAGACTTGTGCTTCATTAAGTAAATATACCTATATCTACTCAAATCGCCAGTGAAGATGAGAAAATAGCGATATCCACCGCACGCTTCAATTCTCATTGGATCACACGCATCAGCATGTATGATTTCCAACAAGTCACTTGCCCATTTCATTGTACCTGAAAATGGGGGCTTAGTCATCCTGCCCATGAGGCATGGCTCGCATGTGTCAAGCGATTCAAAATCAAGTGACTCCAAACATCCATCGACATGGAGTTTCTTCATGCATCTTACGCCAATATGACCTAAGCGGCAGTGCCATAAGAAAGTGGTACTATCATTATTAACTCTACATCCTTTGGCGTGAACATGTGTATTACCACGACAGAGATTCAATGAACCATTCACATAGGGTGCATGACCACGAAAGGTATTATTCATGTAAACAGAATAACCATTATTCTCTAATTTAAATGAATAACCGTATTGCAATGAACATGATCTAATCATATTCATGCTCAACGTAGACACCTGATAACATTTATCTAGGTTCAATACTAATCCCGAAGGCAGATGGAGCGTGCGATGGTGATATCATCAACTTTGGAAACACTTCCAACACACATCGTCACCTCGCCCTTAGCCAGTCTCCGTTTAGTCCATAACTTTTGCTTCAAGTCACCAATAATAGCAACTGAACCGGTATCCAATACCTAGGTGCTACCAGGAGTACTAGTGAGGTACACATTAATAACACGTATATACTTTGTTGAAGTTGCCAGCCTTCTTATCTACCATGCATTTGGGGTAATTCCGCTACCAGTGACCATTCCCCTTACAATAGAAGCACTTAGTCTCGGGTTTGGGTTCAACCTTGGGTTCCTTCACTGGAGCGGCAACTGGTTTGCCATCCATGAAGTTTCCCTTCTAGCCCTTGCCCTTCTTGAAACTAGTGGTCTTGTAAAACCATCAATACTTGATGCTCCTTCTTTGATTTCTACCTTTTGGGTCTTAAGCACCGCGAACAGCTCCGGGATCAACTCCATCCCTTGCATGTCATAGTTCATCACAAAGATCTAGTAGCTTAGTGATAGTGGCTAGAGAACTCTATCAATTACTATCTTATCTGGAAGTTTAACTCCCACTTGATTTAAGTGATTGTAGCACCCAGACATTCTCAGCACATGCTCATTAGCTGAGCTATTCTCCTCCATCTTTATGTCAAAAGAACTTGTCAGAGGTCTCACACCTCTCAACACGGGCATGAGCCTGAAATCCCAATTTCAGCTCTTGGAACATCTCATATGTTCTATGATGTTCAAAACGTCATTGGAATCCCGATTCTAAGCCGTAAAGTATGGTGCACTAAACTATCATGTAGTCATCAGGATGTGTCTGTCAGGTGTTCACAACATCCACAGACGATGTTGTAGGGGTTTGCACATCGAGCGGTGCATCAACAACGTAAGCCTTCTGTGTAGCAGTGAGGACACTCCTTGGACTACGAACCTAGTCCGCATCATTGCTTACATTATCTTTCAACTTAATCTTTCTCTAGGAACATATTGAAACAGGGAGCTACAACATGCGCTATTTATCTACAACATATTTGCAAAGACAATTTAGACTACGTTCATGATAATTGAGTTCATCTAATCAAATTATTTAATGAACTCCCACTCAGATAGACATCCCTCTAGCCATCTAAGTGAAACATGATCCGAATCGACTAGGCTGTGTCCGATCATCACGTGAGATGGACTAGTCATCAACGGTGAACATCTCATGTTGATCGTATCTTCTATACGACTCATGTTCGACCTTTCGGTCTTCCGTGTTCCGAGGCCATGTCTGTACATGCTAGGCTCGTCAAGTCAACCTAAGTGTTTCGCATGTGTCCCGAGGCCATGTCTGTACATGCTAGGCTCGTCAACACCCGTTGTATTCGAATGTTAGAATCTATCACATCCGATCATCACGTGGTGCTTCGAAACAACGAACCTTCGCAACGGTGCACAGTTAGGGGGAACACTTTTCTTGAAATTTTAGTGAGGGATCATCTTATTTAAGCTACTGTCGTTCTAATCAAATAAGATGTAAAACATGATAAACATCACATGCAATCAAATAGTGACATGATATGGCCAATATCATTTTGCTCCTTTTGATCTCCATCTTCGGGGCTCCATGATCATCGTTGTCACCGGCATGACACCATGATTTCCATCATCGTGTCTTCTTGAAGTTGTCTCGTCATCTATTACTTCTACTACTATGGCTAATGCTTTAGCAATAAAGTAAAATAATTACATGATGTTTATGTTGACACGCAGGTCATAAATAAATTAAGACAACTCCTATGGCTCCTGCCAGTTGTCATACTCATCGACATGCAAGTCGTGATTCCTATTACAAGAACATGATCAATCTCATACATCACATATATCATTCATCACATCCTTTTGGCCATATCACATCACACGGCACATGCTACAAAAACAAGTTAGACGTCCTCTAATTGTTGTTGCAAGTTTTTACGTGGCTGCTATAGGTTTCTAGCAAGAACGTTTCTTACCTACGTCAAAACCACAACATGATATGCCAATTTATATTTACCCTTCATAAGGACCCTTTTCATCGAATCCGATCCAACTAAAGTGGGAGAGACAGTCACCCGCTAGCCACCTTATGCAACTAGTGCATGTAAGTCGGTGGAACCAGTCTCACGTAAGCGTACGTGTCAGGTCGGTCCGGGCCGCTTCATCCCACGATGCCGCCGAATCAAGATAAGACTAGTAACGACAAGTAAATTGAAAAAATCGACGCCCACAACAACTTGTGTTCTACTCGTGCATAGAAACTACGCATAGACCTAGCTCATGATGCCACTGTTGGGGATCGTAGCAGAAATTTAAAATTTTCTACGCATCACCAAGATCAATCTATGGAGTAATCTAGCAACCAGGGGAAGGAGAGTGCATCTACATACCCTTGTAGATCGCTAAGCGGAAGCGTTCAAGTGAACGGGGTTGATGGAGTCGTACTCGTCGTGATCCAAATCACTGATGATCCTAGCGCCGAACGGACGGCACCTCCGCGTTCAACACACATATGGAACAGAGATGTCTCCCACACCTTGATCTAGCAAGGAGGAAGGAGAGGTTGAGGAAGAGAGTCCAACAGCAGCATGACGACGTGGTGGTGATGGAGTGGCAGTTCTCCGGCAGGGCTTCGCCAAGCTCACGCGGAG
Organism: Triticum aestivum; assembly: GCF_018294505.1. Taxonomy (NCBI): domain Eukaryota; kingdom Viridiplantae; phylum Streptophyta; class Magnoliopsida; order Poales; family Poaceae; genus Triticum; species Triticum aestivum. The sequence continues at coordinate 96,927,867 of NC_057797.1, read as the reverse complement.
GAGGAGAGGTATTGGAGGGGAGGGGCTGCGCCAGGTTCAAGGGTGTGGCCGCCCTCCCACCCCTCCACTATTTATAGGTGGGGAGAGAGGGGGCCGGCCCCCTTTAGATCCCATCTAGGATTGGGGCGGCGGCCAAGGGGGGGGGGAGGAGTGCCTCCCAAGTCAAGTGGAGGCCCTCCCCCTTAGGGTTTCCCCTCTCCCATGCGCATGGGCCTTGGGGGCTGGTGCCCTTGGCCCATTAAGGTTAGGGCGCCCCCCTACAGCCCATGCTGCTGTATTTGACGTGGTGGAACATTTTCCGGACCTCCGGACCCCTCCAGAATCCTCTGGAACCTTCCGGAAGCTTCCCGGTACAATACCGGAAAAAACCGAACTTTTCCCGAAACCCGAACAACAACTTTCCATATATAAATCTTTACCTTCGGACCATTCCGGAACTCCTCGTGACGTCCGGGATCTCATCCGGGACTTTGAACAACATTCGGTAATCACACACAAGTCTTCCTAATAACACTAGCGTCATCGGACCTTAAGTGTGTAGACCCTACTGGTTTGGGAACCATGCAGACATGACCGAGACAACTCTCCGGCCACTAACCAACAGCAGGGTCTGGATACCCATGTTGGCTCCCACATGTTCCACGATGATCTCATCGGATGAACCACGATGTCGAGGATTCAATCAATCCCGTATTCAATTCTCTTTGTCTAGCAGTATTGTACTTGCCCGAGATTCGATCATCGGTATCCCGATACCTTGTTCAATCTCGTTACCGGCAAGTCTCTTTACTCGTTCCGTAACACATCATCCTGTGATCAACTCCTTGGTCACATTGTGCACATTATGGTGATGTCCTACCGAGTGGGCCCAGAGATACCTCTCCGTTACACGGAGTGACAAATCCCAGTCTCAATTCGTGCCAACCCAACAGACACTTTTAGAGATACCTGTAGTGAACCTTTATAGCCACCCAGTAACGTTGTGACGTTTGGCACACCCAAAGCACTCCTACGGTATCCGGGAGTTGCACAATCTCATGGTCTAAGGAAATGATACTTGACATTAGAAAAGCTTTAGCAAACGAACTACATGATCTTGTGCTAGGCTTAGGATTTGGTCTTGTCCATCACATCATTCTCCTAATGATGTGATTCCGTTATCAACGACATCCAATGTCCATGGTCAGGAAACTGTAACCATCTATTGATCAACGAGCTAGTCAACTAGAGGCTTACTAGGGACATGGTGTTGTCTATGCATCCATACATGTATCTGAGTTTCCTATCAATACAATTCTAGCATGGATAATAAACGATTATCATGAACAAGGAAATATAATAATAACCAATTTATTATTGCCTCTAGGGCATATTTCCAACAGTTCTGGTACGGCGCACGTCGGCGTCGGCGTCGTGGAGGCATCTCTACCTCGGCTTCAGCTGCTAAGTCCTTGAGGGCATTGCGGTTGCGGTTGTGTTGGACGACGACGTCGAGGTGCCGGCTCTGGCGTGATGAAGGAGGGCGGTGGTGGATTGGCCGCAATGGGCTCTGGCGTGATGAAGGAGGCTGGGGTTTCGTGGCTGGTGGAGAGGGTGTTTTCACGCCCACGGAGTATGAATTGGGAAACAGAGGGAGGCGGGGAACTAACGGGGAACACTGTTTCGGTTTGAGACGCGCTTGTTTGAAATTTGGGGAAGTTACAAACTTTCCCCCCATCTAAAATTTTAGACATATTGCGGGTTGGGGGTAGGACAGTCATGTCAGGTGTCCCAAATGTGGGCGGGATAGATTTCGGCTGAGCGCATGGGTAGGAGCCCAGGACGTATGAATTCTTCTCTGGCGTCTTGGTGAAGTTACAAACCTACCCCGGTTTAGACCTTTGGACATCGGGCCGATAGGCTACACGGGCCAGAGTCAGGACAGTAATTTCCTAACACCAAAACATTAGTCTCGCGCGGTTTTGGGTGACCAGAGGCCTATTTGGCGCTTCGTTCAATATTTGGGAGCAGAAGCATTAACGTTTTCGGTTCTCTTGAATTGAACTTTCAGGATTTGTCAAACTTCACAAATCTTTACTCTTGAAAATCCTAAAGCTATGATTATTTTGGAATGGAGGGGGTACATTTGAATATACTGTAACATCCCAAATTTTCAATTTCGAATGTTATACATTAGATCATCATGCATATCATATTTTATTTGCTTTTGGGTTTTGATCCTAGAAAATTCTAAGCAACTCAAGGACCCACGGAGAGAGTTGGGGATTTCGTTATTTTCATATTTGTGTTTTCTCAAAATTTGAAAATAGGATCATTTGATTTTATTTATTTTATCATCGATTATTTCTATTACAAAAATATGAGAGAGGGAATAAAATGACTTTCCCAAAATATAGAAATATTGAGGATTTAATAATAAAATCAAATAAGATTTATTTCGGAGTTTTTCGATATGTTTATCTGAAACGTTTTTCAAATAAGATTTCATTTTGTCGGGCTTGATTTTAGAAGCCCGGGAAAATTTATTTCGGGATTTTTGGAGTCTGTTTAGTATTTCTTTTTATTTTTCTTCCGAGCGTAATTATTTAAAAAAAAACGAAATCGACTTTGGGTCGTGCCCGAGCGGGACTCCGCCCGGGGGACGCCTTTAAATAGCGCCGCACCCGAGCCCCCAGCCCATAACCGCCGCCGCCAGCCCACCCGCCCGCCGGAGCCGCCGCCGCCGCCGCGACGCGCGTCGCCTGAGGTTCGCCGCCGTCTCGAAATCCTTGCCGTTTTAAAAAAAACCAATTGGTTTCGTCGGTTTTATTTTTGTTTTTTTATTTTATTATTTTCGGATTAGGTTAATTAACAAATTAATCCGTTCGTCGTTTTTCTTTTTCGTCGGATTTTCCGCGGTTATTTTGTGATCGCGATTTCTGATCCGATTTTTGTTTTAGTATAACTTTTCGCTCGTTTATCGGAATCAGGCGATTCAAGCGCCTGGAGTTTCGTCTCGAAACCCTCTATCCGAATAATCAATTTAAACAAGTTTTTGCTACTGTAAAATTTAACTTAGATCCAGATTACTAGGATGAAGTTGTTTTCTTTCACCGTTTGACTTTCTTTGCTTCGTTCGATTTGATTCTTTTTGCCAACCGGAGTTCTTAAGTTGAACCTTCTGGTTAGATCTCTTATTTGAGTTTTACCTGTGCATTAGATGAGTACTTATTGTATGCTTTTTTGTTTGTCTGCGATAGAGTACCCGGAGTGCGCCGCCTGTTACTTCGAATCGTTAGGTTTCTCGGATCATCAGCAAGGCAAGTAACACTTTGATCATACCTTTTCTACTACCCAGTTTTATTGCATTAGATCAATCCTCACACATTGCATGATTAGGATCTAATTAAACTGTGGGATGGGAAGTAGATGAGGTAGTACCATGCTATGCTAGTAGACGTGGATTGGGTGAGTGATATCCATGAAAGATGTGAGATTGATAATTAATGGTTTATCTAAGGTGGCAACTTAAACACACATCTGGGTGGATTGAGGCACCTGGGTATTCCAGGACTTGCCTGTTTTCTTTTGGGACCGCCACCCAGGCTCAAAGGGATCATGAGACTATTCATAATAGAAACTTCCGTGTGCAGCCCCAAGCTATTATGGGCTCTAGCATAGTTGACTAAGTTGTGCGAACTCTTACAGTGGTAGACTAGCAGATGTAGGGGATGCAGGTGGTACAGTCTACCCGATCGTAAGGTGCTAGCGCTTCTGAAAGACTATGTCTCGGTCATCCGTCTTCTCAAACACCATGTAGTGCGAGAAAACAAACAGAGGCGATCGAGTCTTGTGGGGAAAAGTGCGCAAACCTCTGCAGAGTGTAATAAACTAATCATGGTTAGCCATGTCCCCGGTTATGGACATCTTGAGTATCTAGTACCTGGATTATCATGTGAATCTCAACATGTTACTCTAAATTAATTTTGTTGGGTTTTGTTTAATGATGATGCTTAATTGGGATTGAGAATGCTGTCAACCATTCTCAATGTTTAACAACCACCATGATAGTTAAATAAAATTTATTCCTTTGAAGTAGGGAAAAATTGGCTTTACACAAAAACTGTAACCATAGAGCTTTCCACTAGCCAAATATGCATATAGTATAGCTGTTTCATTCCATTACTCTCTATGTGTTACCTTGCCAGCATATTCCATGTGCTGACCCGTTTTCGGGCTGCAACGTTAATGTTGCAGACTTTTCAGACGATGATTAAGGAGTTTTTAGGTCGTGGTTCTATACTCAGTGATGCCGTTGGAGTTGATGGACTCACTTATCTTCCAAGCCTTTCGCTGTTATCGTTATTAGATGGCCTTAAGCCATATTTAGTGTAATAAGTTCTCTTTTGAGACACTCGATGTAATAAGTGTGTGATTGCTACTCTACTATAAATCCTCCGAGTACTGTGTGGTGTCAGCATTACTGATCCAGGAATGACACCGGAGCACAGAGGTCAGACTGTTTGAGGTCTGGTCGCCACAGAGATGGTATCAGAGCACACGCTGACTGTAGGACACGACCACTAAGCTAAAGACCTAGATCACTACTCACTCTCTTCTCTTCTGACCTCTCATCTTTTCTATTCTTTAGGATGGCGTATGCATGGAACAAGTTCACACAACCGGATGAAGATACACCCTTTGGACGCCACTTGAAGGAAATCACTAGATACCTGAACATAAGAGTACCAAGATTCACGGGAACCTACAACACCACTTTACCTGAAGAAGGGCGCTGGATGATTCAAGTTCAAGTTCCAGGAAGGACGTTCATGCCAGTCACTGAGCCAATAGAGTTTTCTTTTGATGCACCAACTTGGAGTCTAGGAAAGAGTATGGCAGCTCACATCGCCATGGGACGCATTGGAGAAGTCTACCGCAAGGGTCCTAAGGATACTATATACCAGATTTGTGGGCGCCGAGATGAACACTGGGAGATGATCAGCACGAGGAAAGATAGATCAATTGCAGCTTTTATCCAAGAGTTAAACCAGCACATTCGACGATAGGAGAATCAGATGTGCACCGACATGATAGATCCGAAGAAGGCTAAGACTAGAATCAAGGAACTAGAGGAAGAACTCAAGGCTACACATAAAGATTATGAAGAAGAAATTGAAGTATTGGTGGAGAAGAATGACGACCTGATCAAGTAGATTGGAATATTTATTGGAGGCCCGACACCAGTAGATGAAGACGAAGAACCCAAGGAGATTAGCTCGGAAGACTACATCATCATCGACGGCACCGACTCGGAAGCAGATAGTAGCGATGATGACTATGTTGATGAAGCAGGAGCCGATATTATGGAGTCAACAACCATAGAATATTTCTAGTAGACCACCTCATCAGTAGTAGTAGTCCACCATGTAAATATAGTAGTCCGAGCACTTTGTGATAGTTAGATCGATTGTATGCCTTTGTTTGTTTGAATGAAGTGAATTGTTTGCTTTTGCCTCATGTGCATATGGGTAGTGTTTTCTCTTTAGACCCCCTCTATTCTTATATCTCATCTTTTCTAAACCCTCAGATGCCTCCGAGACGTGACCCCGGATTTGCCTTTCCGCCGGAGCTCACCTAGTTGATCCAGCAGCAGAACACATTGATGCAGTTGCTAGTCCAGAATCAGAATCAGGGGAACAACAACAACAACCCACCACCACCACCACCTATTGACCACTTAGCCTGTTTTCTTAGGCTGAATCCGCCGGTGTTTTCCAGTAGCACCGAGCCGATAGTAGCAGATGATATGCTCCGCAAGACAGCTAGGGAGTTGACCACAGCAGGATGCACAGATGCGGAGAAGGTGAAGTTTGCCGCGCATCAGTTAGAAGGACCCGCAACATCATGGTGGGAGAATTTCACAGCCACTTTCCCTGTCGACACTGTCACATGGGACCAGTTTCAGCAGGCTTTCCGTACTGCCCATGTTTCAGCAGGAGCTATGGCCATGAAGAAGCGTGAGTTTCGTAACTTGTGCCAAGGAGGACAGACAGTTGGCCAGTATGTGGAGGAGTTTAGTAAGCTAGCACATTATGCCCCAGATGACGTTGCTACGGATGCAGCTAAACAAGAGAAGTTTCTGGAAGGACTGAATGATGAGTTGAGCATGCAGTTGATGGTAGCCACCTTCAACAACTACCAGGAGTTGGTAGATCGTGCTCTTATGATTGAAGGGAAGCAGCAACAAATTGAGAATCGCAAGAGGAAGTATGGACAAAGAAAGTACAATTCAGGAGCTCAGCAGAAGCCACGTTTTACCCCTAGACCGGGAGGACATTTTCAGCATACCCATGGAGGAGGTAGCTCGCACAATCACAATGGAACCAAGAATGGTAATGGCAATGGAGGAAGCAATGGCCAGAACCGCACCAACCCCTCAACCCCAGCCAAGAAGGACTTGAGCCAAGTCACTTGCTATAAGTGTTCGAAGCCAGGACATTATGCCAATGAATGTCCTGAAGGCCAAAATGGCAATGGAAGTTCTGGGAAGAAGCCGAACCCTTTCAATAGGGGACAGGTGAACCACGTTAGCGTGGAGGAGGTTGAAGCTCAGCCTGATGCAGTAATAGGTAAGTTTTTGGTTAAGTCATTTACTGCACTCGTTCTTTTTGATACTGGTGCATCGCATTCATACATCTCAAGGGGATTTGTGGATAAGTATAACCTACCAACCCAAGCCCTTAGGTCACCCATGTTAGTAACCTCACCTGGAGCAGAGTATGTGGCTAGTCTATGGTGTGATCGGTTGCCATTAAGGATTGGTAGCTATGTCTTTCCCTTAGACCTAATAGTATTGGAATCTCAAGGATTGGATGTGATATTAGGCATGGATTGGTTATCGAAGTATGAAGGGAATATTGAGTGTGCTAGTAAGTCAATTTTGCTTACCACACCAGAAGGGAGAAGGATCAAGTATGTATCCCGGCATGTGCTAAAGAGGACCCAAGTAAATTTCCTAACAGGAGTCGTGCAGGAGGAAGTACCAGTGGTAAGGGATTTCCCTGATGTATTTCCAAAGGAGTTGTCAGGCATGCCACTAGATAGAGATATTGAGTTTTTGATTGAGCTATTGCCACACACAGGTCCAATATCAAAAAGACCATATAGGATGCCAGCAAAGGATTTGGTGGAAATTAAGAAACAGATTAAAGAATTACTGGATAAGGGATATATTCGCCCAAGTTCTTCACCTTGGGGATCGCCAGTACTACTAGTGGAGAAGAAGGATGGATCGTTAAGGATGGTTGTTGATTATCGAGGATTGAATGAAGTAACGATCAAGAACAAGTACCCACTACCAATGATCAACGATCTGTTTGATCGATTGCAAGGAGCTAAGGTATTTTCCAAGATCGATCTGCGATTAGGATACCACCAGTTGAAGATTCGAGAACAGGATATTCCGAAGATAGCTTTTACCACCAGGTATGGGCTGTATGAGTATACCTTTATGTCATTTGGTCTGACTAACGTGTTTGCCTATTTTATGAACATGATGAACAAAGTGTTTATGGAGTTTTTGGATAAGTTCGTCGTAGTGTTCATTGATGATATCCTGGTTTATTTGAAGAATGAAAAGGAGCATAAGGAGCATTTGCGTTTGGTACTTGGAAAGCTCAGAGAACACCAATTATATGCCAAGCACTACAAGAAATATGTCAACTTATGACCACCACTATTGGTCACTGAATGGTCACAAATTTCCATTTATGACCTTTTTGTGACCAAAAACATAAGGTCAAAAGATGGGCGTCGTAAACTGACTATAGCGACCTTTAACAAAAGGTCGTTGATCCTATGACCTTCTGTTTTGGTCGCTAGCTCTCTCCCCAGGCCATGTCGGATCCGACGTGGCAATCTGACGTGGCAAAATTGCGACCAATTGAAAAGGTCGTTGATAAGATTCAGCCCGGTCCAATTCGGTGTCTATATGGGCCGAGCCCAACAATTCAGCCCATTTAATGTTATTTTTCTTTTTAATTCTGGTCAGATACATGGGCCTGGCCCAACAATTCAACATTTTTATTTTCTGGGCCATTACTATTAATTTTCTATTTTCAGCCATATTATTTTTGTGTTGGTCCCACTGGTCAGATTGGTCCCACTTGTCATGCTGATATCACAATTGCACCCACACGTCAGAAATTTGAAAATTTGTCAAACAATTCTCATAAATATGTCCCCCTGGTCAGGTTTCCATTTCATAGTATTGAAGTTATTTACACAATCAATATTTCAAACAGACTAGAGCGAATGAAATTCATCCAAAACAACACTAAATATTACAATACATTATATGCTACTCTGACTAATATTACACTCTGCCTGATATTACAATACATAATATGCTACTCTTGCTGATAGGCTTCACGACTTCGCACTTCATACTTCACCTATGAAAAAAAGAAGAATACGAACCTGTAGGCAGCATCAAACATAGCTTATAAGCAAGAATTGACAATAAGCTCAATTTAACAAAAAAAGATTTTGATATATTTATATAGTTCACAAGGTCAGCTGACTATTAAAGGCTTTCCCATAGATTACAAACAATTATGTGTACAAGGCAATTCAACATTTAAGTTGGAAGGTGTTCATTAGCAAAATAGAAATGGCAATACACAACTAAATTGGCTATTAATACAGCAAGCATGACATGACAACAGCTGCTTGATAGATTTTATTAAACATGTATGAAGCAGCAACACACATAGACAACAACAATATATATGAAGGATTATAGATTGCATAACTGGTCAACTAATCTTCCATCTATATTTCTATCAGCAGAACACTAGATAGGCCACACATTTATTCCTACAGTACAGTGAGGTAAAAACAGATTATGGTGCCTGCCAAGTGAGGTAAAAACAGATTATCAACAACACACTAGATAGGCCACACATCTATATTTCTATCAGCAGCACACTAGATAGGCCACACATTTATTACATTGACATGGTGGTGGCTGGCTAGCAATCATGGCTGCTAGCTCATGCTGCCAGTGTGCATGCACATCTCCCTGCTGGAACCAACCCAACCCAAACAAAGCAACAGTAGCAAACCACACATGTACAAGTAAACTTCAGTACGAAACAGTTTCTCGCTGAAAGGAACTACCAAAGCATTTCCAAGAATTTCGAAGAAACTGCCTCAAGTCGATTCAGCCAAGGATATTATTTCCCACAAGCAAAAAACTATGGTTCATCTCCCACATGGGCATGGGGTTTTTTGGGTTTCAAGAAACAAATCATAGAACTGGATGGGCATATGGAAGGTACATTGTGAATCTACGGCGTCAACCTACTGGAGTTACTTGTCCTCAGTGATGAGCAGCTGCTTCCTCCTTTGGCTTGGTCATCTGGACAACCAAAAAAAACATGCAATTGTAAGAAGATGGATTGATGGTAAAAAGAGTGAAGAATTGTGATTCAGTGAACAGAAAAGCAAATGTACATTATAATACTGCAGACAACAAAATAATAAGCCTAATATGAAGATAAGTGTTTTTCTTATTGATGGCTGTAAGATGGACTAATGGTAAAAAGAGAGAAGAATTGTGATTCAGTAAACAGAAAACAAGACGTTATTATTCAGCAGTGATACTCGATATTTGACAAGTATGGTTTCATGTATACAAGTTAGGCAGAGCAATGTACAAGATAAATCATTTTATATAAAGCGTGTCGAATCAATATCTAAAATGTTATCGAGCAAAGCATAGAAACAGAGTCCCAAAAATCTAATTAGCTGCTGTGGCGACAGCCACGCGGCAAGCCGGCAGCAGTAGGCTAGGGCGAGGGTTGGGGAGGAGGCAAGTGTTCTTAGGTTATTAACAGGGAAACTGGGTGATTAACATCCCAAAAAATAAAAAAACAACTTAAAATATTGAGTGCGGCAGCAACATCTACTTGTTACTGGAGTCCAAGTTCAAGATGGCCAGAGGCCACTTGGCACCATGGAACCTGCACAATTTCCATCATATATATGAATGAGTTAGGAAGTAAAGTAGAGTTGAACTACCCAGCCTCATACATGTATATAAAGTGTGCTGCACTGCTGCTACAGAAAGTTTCATAGGCTTTCAAGTGAAGGGATACACGTTGTTCAACTGCCGTGTTTATTTTTTGTTGTTGGGGAAAGCAATAGCTTAATCAGTTCACTTCTCTAATATTATGAACAGCCTATCACTCAAATAGTCCTTGAGTGCTAATATAGTATTGTATTGGTAAAAGAAACATGTCACCACGAAGAGCTTTAACAATTAGCACCATTTTTTATTAGAGAAGTTTAGAGAGAAATTTGAGAAATCTATATTAGAGGAAACTTCAATGCATAAAGAAGTTCTCTCAAGTCTCATTGCAAATATCAAGTGCATACAGAAGCTTTGGTTTGAGTGGGAATGGAATGAAAGGGGCATATAAGGACAATATACTCAAGAGTTGCATATCTACATAGAAATGATGCTGATCACATAAGTAAATAACAGTGAATGACAAACGATATGCACTTAAGAAAAGTGAGCAGCAAATTCAAGCAATAAACTAAACTGATATAAGCAATTCTCTGATGCTGTATCGTAATACTTATATGTCACAACTGAGCGCTAATTCTGAGCTATAAAACACCACTAATCAGAACTCCATGTACCAAAAGACTACATGATATGCTTATCTAACACAGCAACAGTAGCAGCACAGCACCAATCAAGAAGCTGATTCCACTAACAAGCAGTCTAGCAACACATCCGAGTCAAGTAACAGCGCCAAAGCAGGGGAGGAACGAGGAAGCGGCAGCGCATACCTTCATCTTGGACTTCTTGGCCTGCAGCTTCTTGGCATGCTCCTCCTTGGCCTTCTTCTCCCCTGTAAACACACACACACACACACACGATCAATTCAAACCCAAACAAATCAAATCACACTCATCATCTGAACCGCTACTGATACATGGAGAAAGAAACCGACATGGAGGGGAGAAAGAGCACGAGTAGGCGGTCGAACACGGTGATCGTGAGCGCCGCGTCCTCGGGCACCTCCTTGGACAGGTACAGCGGGTACCTCTCGGCCGCCTCGCTCCCCTCCTTGGGCAGCATCACGCCGTCCTCCTGCGCGCCATCCTCCTCCACCGCCGCCGCAAGCACCTCCCGATGGCCCGGATCCTCCCACTCCTCTCGTCGATCCCGACCCCCTGCCACCGCACGCCACACGCTGGGATCATCGCCGCCGAGATCTTGGTTTGAGGGAGGGGCGTGGCAGCGCGGTGGTGGGATGTTGGTTGGAGGTTGGAAGGGGAACTGGTTACCCGGAGCAGGAGGGAGGAGGACGTCGACGGGAGATCGGATCTCTTCTGATGAGGGAGGGGAGGGGAGAGCCGAGGTCGTGGCCAGCGGTGAGGTGAGGGAGATGGGGGAGGTGGGTGGCGGCGATGGGAGGGATCTGGATCTGAGCGTTAGGGTTTGTCACGCGGGGAGAGAGAGGAGTGGTGTGCGGTGGGGCTGGAGGTGGAGGTGGAGGCCAAGCGGAGGCAGACGGCGGCGGATCTAAGGGAGGGAGAGGGGAGACGGTGGGAGACAGAGGGAGGCGGAGAGGGAAGGACGGTGGCGGTGGCGATCTAGAAAGGAGGAGGTGGCGGCTATGATCTGGAAGGGAGGAGGAGTGGTGTGCGGGGGAGAGAGGGGCTAGGGTTTGCTGCACGGGGGATAGGGGAGAGGATCTGAGGGGGGAGGGAGAGAAAGAAAGAAAGAATGGAGGCGGGGGGGGGGGGGGGGGGTGGGTGGAAAATGTCCATGAGGACAGACCTAGGGTTTCGGCTCGGGTGGGTTTGGGCCGTTGGATCCGGAAGCATCCGACGGTGGTTGATGCGTGATCCACGTGATATGCTCATGGTCCAATCAGAACGCATCAAACCATTTGATGACCTTATGACCAATATAAATTGGTCGTGATCGATTCAAGATAAAAAAATTCATTCCATTTTTCAGTGCTCAAAATGAGTATTTTTGTGAAAGTCCTATCAAATATTTGTTCAAATGATTCCATATTTCGCACAAGTTTGCATCTTGGAATGGCAAACAATACTAACAAAGGGAGTTTTCATTTTCTTTGGACGAAAAAACCATTTTCCATTTTTCGAGTGCCCAAAAGGAGGTTTTTTTGTGAAGAACCTATAATATATTTGTTGCAAAATTGGACCGAATCATTTTTCTAAAATACTAGGCCATATTTCATGCACAATTGACCAAATGGTTGGGTGTAAAAAGTTTTGATCCACCTCTCGTGAAAAAGACAAATTTTCGCCGGTTCAGTTGGAAGCGGGTCAAATTTGAACTGTAGCCGCCTTCTAGTTTGCTCTTTATTTTTTCCAAAAATCATTTCTAGGTACATAAGTATCTATTTTATCAGAGAAACACCAAAAAAATCCAAGATTCAACCACTAGCTAGGAACGGTCATCCCCGCCGTTTTGACCGCATTTTGAAACGGGCATAAAAAATTCAAAAAAAATCAAAAAATGGAAAACCTTCGCATTGTGTCATCATATGTGACCAAGTTTCCAGGAAAAATAATAAACTTCTAATACGACAATTATTTTAAAAAAAGTGTTCTCAGAAACGAGCTATCACGTGTGGAGATCAATGGCTTTCAAGCCAAATGATCAATCTTATGGCCACATTCATGGCATAGTTTGTTCAAATGATCTCATATTGTGCACAAGGGTGCATATTGGAATAGCAAACAATGTTGCCTAAGAAAGTTTTCATTTTCGTTGCACGGAAAATTCATTTTTCATTTTTCGAGTGCTCGAAATGAGGTTATTTTGTGAAGGGCCTACCATATATTTGTTGCAAAATTGTACCAAATCATTTTTATAAAATATTAGGACATATTTAATGCACAATTGACAAAATTTTTGGGTGTCAAAAGTTTTGATCCACCTTTGGTGAAAAAGACAAATTCCCGCCGATTCAGTTGGAAGCGGGTCAAATTTGAACTGCAGCTGCCTCATAGTTTGCTATTTATTTTTTCCAAAAATCATTTCTAGGTACGTAAGTATCTATTTAATCAGAGAAACACCAAAAGTTTTCCAAGATTCAACCACTAGCTAGGAACGGTCAAGCCCGCCGTTTTGACCGCATTTTGAAACGGGCATAAAAAATTCAAAAAAAAATCAAAAAATTGGAAAACCTTCGCATTGTGTCATTACATGTGACCAAGTTTCCAGGAAAAATAATAAACTTGTAATACGGTAATTATTTTAAAAAAGTGTTCTCAGAAATGAGCTTATCAAGTGTGAAGATTCATGGCTTTCAAGCCAAATGATCAATCTTATGGCCACATTCATGGCATAGTTTGTTCAAATGATCTCATATTATGCACAAGGGTGCATATTGGAATGGCAAACAGTGTTGCATAAGGAAGTTTTCATTTTCTTTGGACGAAAAAACCATTTTCCATTTTCTGAGTGCCTGAAATGAGTTTTTTTTGTGAAGGACCTACCATATATTTGTTGCAAAATTGCACCTAATCAATTTTCTAAAATACTAGGCCATATTTAATCCACAATTGACAAAATGGTTGGGTGTCAAAATTTTTGATCCACCTCTGGTGAAAAAGACAAATTCCCGTCGATTCAGTTGGAAGCGGGTCAAATTTGAACTGCAGCTACCTCATAGTTTGCTCTTTATTTTTTCCAAAAATCATTTCTAGGTAAATAGGTATCTATTTAATCATAGAAACACCAAAAAAATTCCAAGATTTAACCACTAGCTAGGAACTGTCATTCCCGCCGTTTTGACCACATTTTGAAATGGGCATAAAAAATTCAAAAAAAATCAAAAAATTGGGAAACTTTCGCATTGTGTCATTATATGTGACCAAGTTCCCAGAAAAAATAACAAACTTGTAATACGGCAATTATTTTAAAAAAGTGTTCTCAGAAACGAGCTATCACGTGTGGAGATCAATGGCTTTCAAGCCAAATGATCAATCTTATGGCCACATTCATGGCATAGTTTGTTCAAATGATCTCATATTGTGCACAAGGGTTCATATTGGAATGGCAAACAATGTTGCCTAAGGAAGTTTTCATTTTCGTTGGACGAAAAAACCATTTTCCATTTTTCGAGTGCCTGAAAGGAGGTTTTTTTGTGAAGGAACTACCGAATAATTGTTGCAAAATTGGACCAAATCATTTTTATAAAATACTAGGCCATATTTAATGAACAATTGACAAAATGGTTGGGAGTAAAATTTTTTGATTCACCTCTCGTGAAAAAGACAAATTTCCGTCGATTCAGCTAGAAGCGGGTCAAATTTGAACTGCAGCTGCCTCATAGTTTGCTATTTATTTTTTCCAAAAATCATTTCTAGTTACATAAGGACCTATTTAATCATAAATACATGGTTTGGTGGTGATACGTCGAGGTTTGGGCGGTGGCCGAGGGCCCCAACTCTAGAGGGCGTAAACTCGCATGCCCGTCGCATGGTCACCGCGTGACCGTAATGTTGCCATGTGTTCTGGGTGGCCTAGGCATGTCTAGTGGGTTGGGCACATCCCAGGTTGGTGCTAGGAACAAAATTAGAAGATAAGATTCTCACGAGGAGACCGATCGATGCTCAAACATGAATTAGCAACCAAGTGTTTGATTAGCGGTACGGGAAATGCACATGGCCAATGGGCGTGAGTTTTGGCTGAGGATGATCATCTACTAAGGAGAATGTCTTCACAAATTTTTAGCTCAAAAGGAGGATCCTAGGTGGTACTTGCTTTGCAAAGTACCACGCTGGACAAAAATATGAATGTTGAAGCTGGGCTCAAAATAATGAATGGAGTGAGCTGAAATTTTGTGGAGGATGGTTATTTGGGCATAGGAAAGCATTGCAGAAAATTGATACCATTTGTACATGCCAAAGTAGTACTTCCTTCACAATGCTCTTCTATGGATAGAAACTTGGGAAAACTAGTGAGAGAGATTGGATGAATGAAATGAGCTCAGAATTGGTGTAGGTAAGTTACTTAAGTATGGTCATGCCCTGGTAAATTTTCAGATCATTTGGGTAAGCCTAGCTAGTACTTACTTCACAAAGCTTCTCTCGAGGTAGAAACTTTGGAAATTTCCCGAGAAAGATTTACTAGGAAAATTGAGCTGAATATTATCATGTGGCAATGATTTGGGTATGGAAGAGTGCCCGAAAAGTTTGAGGGTAATAGGAGGGGTCTATATAACACTTGCTTTGCAACATGCCAATTTGGCCATAAAATATAAATTGAACCTGGGCTCACATAGATGACTTGACTGAGCTGCAATTTGGAGGAGGGTGCTAATTTGGGCATATGAAGGAACTGTATAAATTTCATGTCATTTAGAGATATAAAAAAGGTACTTCCTTCACAATGCTTCTAGGTGGACAAAAACTTTGGAAATTTGCCGAGGAAGATTTGCTAGGCAAATGGAGCTGAATTTTGTCATGCGGTAATGATTTGGATAGGAAAGAGTGCCCAAAAATTCCGAGGGAAATCAAGAATATGTAAATAGCACTTCCTTCATAAAGTGTTGTTGTGAACAGAATAGGAAAATGAATATTCTTGAATTAGTTTTGAACTAGGCAAGAAAATGAATATTCTTGAATTAGTTGATGAAGATATGCCCCAAAGAATTTATGAGATTTTTTTGGGAATTTTGGGAATGATAGAAATATAGGTTGCTTCACAACCTAGGGCAAAAACTGCCACATGGACATGACACATAGGCAAAACTGATGAGATGGCGCCTAGTCATCACAACCCACCACAATCTACAAGGCTATGACCATCTATATTGGTCATTAACAACTAGAAATAAGGCAGCGGACTAGCACTGTTTGCTTTGTGACCATTTCGTGTAAGGAAATTACGACCTTTCTGACCAAAATGGTCGCAATGGTTTAGGGTTTGGAGCCCCCTGAACATCTTTTGACCAATTGGTCTAAAATGGTCATAAATTTATGACCAATTCTTCGAGGGTCACTGACAGAAGGTCATAAGTTGACATATTTCTTGTAGTGAAGTTCAGCAAATGTGAGTTTTGGTTGAAGGAAGTAGGATTCCTCGGACACGTTATATCCGGAGAAGGTATAGCAGTAGATCCCGCTAAAGTTGAAACCATGACCAAGTGGGAAGCCCCAACAATAGTTGGAGAGATCCGGAGTTTTCTTGGACTCATAGGATACTACCAGAGGTTTATTGAGAATTTCTCAAAGATTGCAAAGCCTATGAAAGATTTGTTGAATAAAGATACCAAGTTCATATGGACGGAGGAGTGTGAGGCTAGTTTTGAGGAGTTGAAGAAACGCTTGGTTACCTCACCAGTGTTCATTTTGCCAAATCAGACCAAGGATTACGAGGTGTATTGCGACGCTTCACGTTGAGGACTTGGAGCAGTGCTTATGTAGGAAGGGAGAGTTGTTTCATATGCCTCAAGACAACTGAAGCCCCATGAGTTGAATTACGCTACACATGATTTGGAGTTAGCAGCCGTAGTGCATGCTTTGAAAACATGGAGACTTCTCCTCATTGGAAATCATTGTGAGGTGTACACGGATCATAAAAGTTTGAAGTACATTTTCACACAGAAGGAGTTGAATCTCAGACAAAGGAGATGGTTGGAGCTTATCAAGGATTACGATATGAAATTGCATTATCACCCCGAAAAGGCTAATGTAGTAGCTGACGCATTAATTAAGCCGTAAGAGCCATGTCAATACGTTAATGACGGGAGAAATACCCAAGGAGTTAGCAGAAAATCTTCGTGAACTATGTTTGGAAATAGTTCCGAGAGGCTATGTAGCAGCATTGGAGATTCAGTCAACTTTGATGGATAGAATCAGAGAAGCTCAGAAAGCTGACAAAGAGATTGCCTCTATAAAGGAGAAACTGAGCAAAGGAAAAGCTAAAGGATTTCATGAGGATGAGCACGACACCCTATGGTTTGAAGACCGTGTTTATGTGGCCAATAACCCGGAGATCAGGAAGTTGATACTGCAAGAGGCACACGACTCACCATATTCCATTCACCTAGGAAATACCAAGATGTATCTGGATTTGAAGGATATTTTCTGGTGGACCGGAATGAAGAAGGATATTGCGGAGTATGTAGCAGTTTGTGATGTATGCCAAAGAGTAAAGGCAGAGCATCAGAAGCCAGCAAGATTGTTACAACCATTGCCGATACCCGAATGGAAGTGGGATAAGTTAGGCATGGATTTTATCACGGGATTGCCTAGGACTCGTTCAGGCTATGACTCGATTTGGGTTGTAGTCGATCGATTGATGAAAGTAGCTCATTTCATCCCAGTAAAGACCACTTACACCAGTGCTAAGTTGGCAAAAATATACATGACCATAATAATATGTCTGCATGGAGTTCCGAGAAGTATCGTATCAGATAGAGGAACCCAGTTTACCCCAAAGTTCTGGAAGCAGTTGCACGAAACTTTGGGAACCAGGCTAGAATTCAGTACAACTTTTCACCCACAAACAGATGGGCACACCGAGAGAGTAAATCAGATTTTGGAGGATATGCTGAGAGCTTGTGCGCTAGATTATGGATCTAGTTGGGACGATAATTTGCCATATGCAGAGTTCTCTTACAACAATAGTTACCAAACCAGTTTAAAGATGGCCCCTTTCGAAGCCTTGTACGGAAGGAGGTGCAGGACACCTCTGTCGTGGGACGAAGTCGGAGACCGCCAGTTATTTGGACCTGACTTGATTCAAGAGTCTGAACAGAAGGTGAAATTGATTCGCGATAGGCTCAAGGTAGCCCAGTCCATACAGAAGAGTTATGCAGATTCTAAACGCAAGGAGACAGTTTACGAAGTTGGATACATAGCTTATCTTCGAGTATCTCCACTTCGGGGAACAAAGCATTTTGGAGTTAAAGGGAAGTTAGCGCCATGATTTGTAGGACCATATCGAATTTTGGAGCGTATGGGAGAGTGGCCTACAAGTTGGAATTGCCCGAAGGATTGTCAGGAGTTCATGATGTGTTCCACGTTTCTCAGTTAAAGAAGTGTCACGCGGAGATAGCTGACATACCATTGAGAGATACAGTGCCTTTGGAAACTATTCAGTTGGATAACGATTTGACCTACGAGGAGAAACCAGTTAAGATCCTCGAGTTTGCCAGCCGAGTTACCCGCAGCAATGTTATCAAGTTTTGCAAGGTTCAGTGGAGCCACCACACAGAGGATGAAGCCACCTGGGAGCGAGAGGAAGATTTGCTCAAGGACCACCCTCACCTATTTTCTAGCCAACCTGAATCTCGAGGGCGAGATTCATCTTGAGGGGGTTAGGTTTGTAACATCCCAAATTTTCAATTTGGAATGTTATACATTAGATCATCATGCATATCATATTTTATTTGCCTTTGGGTTTTGATCCTAGAAAATTCTAAGCAACTCAAGGACCCACGGAGAGAGTTGGGGATTTCGTTATTTTCATATTTGAGTTTTCTCAAATTTTGAAAATAGGATCATTTGATTTTATTTATTTTATCATCAATTATTTCTATTACAAAAATATGAGAGAGGGAATAAAATGACTTTCCCAAAATATAGAAATATTGAGGATTTAATAATAAAATCAAATAAGATTTATTTCGGAGTTTTTCGATATTTTTATTTGAATTTAGGAAAAATACGTGTTTTTCAAAATTGCATTTACGGCCCAAATAAATGTTCACTTTGTCGGGCTTGATTTTAGAAGCCCGGGAAAATTTATTTCAGGATTTTTGGAGTCCGTTTCGTATTTCTTTTCATTTTTCTTCTGAGCATAATTATTTTAAAAAAATGAAACCGACCTTGGGCCGTGCCCGAGCGGGACTCCGCCCGGGGGACGCCTTTAAATAGCGCCGCACCCGAGCCCCTAGCCCATAACCGCCGCCGCCAACCCACCCGCCCGCTGGAGCCGCCGCCGCCGCCGCGACGCGCGTTGCCCGAGGTTCGCCGCCGCCTCGAAATCCATGCCATTTAAAAAAAAACCGATTGGTTTCGTCGGTTTTATTTTCGTTTTTTATTTTATTCTTTTCGGATTAGGTTAATTAACGAATTAATCCGTTCATCGTTTTTCTTTTTCGTCGGATTTTCCGCGGTTATTTTCTGATCGCGATTTCTGATCCGATTTTCGTTTTAGTATAACTTTTCGCTCGTTTATTGGAATCAGGCGATTCAAGCGCCTGGAGTTTCGTCTCGAAACCCTCTATCCGAATAATCAACTTAAACAAGTTTTTGCTACTGTAAAATTTGACTTAGATCCAGATTACTCGGACAAAGTTGTTTTCTTTCGCTGTTTGACTTTCTTTGCTTCGTTCGATTTGATTCTTTTTGCCAACCGAAGTTCTTAAGTTGAACCTTCTGGTTAGATCTCTTATTTGAGTTTTACCTGTGCATTAGATGAGTACTTATTGTATGCTTGTTTGTTTGTCTGCGATAGAGTACCCGGAGTGCACCGCCTGTTACTTCGAATCGTTAGGTTTCTCGGATCATCAGCAAGGCAAGTAACACTTTGATCATACCTTTTCTACTACCCAGTTTTATTGCATTAGATCGATACTCACACATTGCATGATTAGGATCTAATTAAACTGTGGGATGGGAAGTAGATGAGGTAGTACCTATTACCTGTTTATTATCAAACCTTTGGGAGTTACTTCTACGTTTGCTTATTATGCCATGCTATGCTAGTAGACGTGGATTGGGTGAGTGATATCCATGACAGATGTGAGATTGATAATTAATGGTTTATCTAAGGTGGCAACTTAAACACACATTTGGGTGGATTGAGGCACCTGGGTATTCCAGGACTTGCCTGTTTTCTTTTGGGACCGCCACCCAGGATCAAAGGGATCATGAGACTATTCATACTAGAAACTTACGTGTGCAGCCACAAGCTATTATGGGCTCTAGCATAGTTGACTAAGTTGTGCGAACTCTTACAGTGGTATACTAGCAGATGTAGGGGATGTAGGTGGTACGGTCTACCCGATCGTAAGGTGCTAGCGCTTCTGAAAGACTATGTCTCGGTCATTCGTCTTCTCAAACACCATGTAGTGCGAGAAAACAAACGGAGGCAATCGAGTCTCGTGGGGAAAAGTGCGCAAACCTCTGCAGAGTGTAATAAACTAATCATGGTTAGCCGTGTCCCCAGTTATGGACATCTTGAGTATCTAGTACCTGGATTATCATGTGAATCTCAACATGTTACTCTAAATTAATTTTGTTGGGTTTTGTTTAATGATGATGCTTAATTGGGATTGAGAATGCTATCAACCATTCTCAATGTTTAACAACCACCATGATAGTTAAATAAAATTTATTCCTTTGAAGTAGGGAAAAATTGGCTTTACGCAAAAACTGTAACCATAGAGCTTTCCACCAGCCAAATATGCATATAGTATAGCTGTTTCATTCCATTACTCTCTATGTGTTACCTTGCTAGCATATTCCATGTGCTGACCCATTTTCGGGCTGCAACGTTAATGTTGCAGACTTTTCAGACAACGATTAAGGAGTTTTTTGGTCGTGGTTCTATACTCAGTGATGCCGTTGGAGTTGATGGACTCACTTATCTTCCAAGCCTTCCGCTGTTATCGTTATTAGATGGCCTTAAGCCATATTTATTGTAATAAGTTCTCTTTTGAGACACTCGATGTAATAAGTGTGTGATTGCTACTCTGCTATAAATCCTCCGAGTACTGTTTGGTGTCAGCATTACTGATCCAGGGATGAC
Source organism: Triticum aestivum (assembly GCF_018294505.1). Classification (NCBI taxonomy): domain Eukaryota; kingdom Viridiplantae; phylum Streptophyta; class Magnoliopsida; order Poales; family Poaceae; genus Triticum; species Triticum aestivum. The sequence goes on along the minus strand of NC_057797.1, from coordinate 96,907,058 downwards.
ACCGGAGCACAGAGATCAGACTGTTTGAGGTCTGGTCGCTACATATACATTGCACACGAGTATATATATTAAAAAATATGCAACTTACCTCAGTTCATGCATGGTTCCAGATATAATCTCCTTGGATGCAAAAAAAAGTTAGATATGCATATGAATATATATAGCATGTTCAAACTCATAACAAAGATTGATGCCCCCTTTTACATCTCATTTACAAATGCCATTATCTCGGGTTCAAATAGATGAATGCACTTCCTATGAATTCGAATCTTTGAAACCCCCTTTATGTTGAATTCGACATGTATTCTATTTCGTAGCTAGCAATTTGGAATGTATCCATGCAAGTGACAAATGTATAAAGTGCTTCACACTAACAACATGGAGTGCACTAATTAATGTTTATATATGAATTGCAAAAGCATCCATTGCCTGTATTACAAACAGCTCTCACTCTATGGATCGATAATATGAAATAAACACATGCATATGCTAGAATTCAATTGCAGTTGAAGAAAGAGCCTACTCCTGGTACTATATATTAGTGATAGGGGTGTGTACAAAGTACACGTGAATACCAGGCATTGTGCGTGTGTGTATATTATCGACGAACTAGCCCCCAAGCTTGTATAACATACTAAGGGCCTAGGGTTACAAATCATATATAGTCGGCTTATCACCAGTGGGGATAGAGTCCTCCGTGACTCTGGTAGCTTCGTGTTGAACCCCGAGTCCTCCACATGGGTCTTCGTATAACACGTCTCGGTCCAACCTATATGTGGCGCAGGATGGAACCGACCCATGAGTCTTCATGTTGACCCACCACAACTAGAAATGATGTGCCCACCACACCACACATGCAATAGGCCACTAAGAAAATAAGCATATACAATAGTACAACGGTATCTAGCTCATGATACGTCTCCATATTTTGTTGATGAAACTGACGGACTTTGCATTTGATGCGTGCTCCATATTTTGTTGACGACACTTACAATCATTGTATTTGAAGCGAAAGCACGATATGGTCACTGGACTTCAGAATAATCTCATCACGGTCACCACATACATTTTGTCGTGCTAACCAACATGTGGTTGGATGGTTAGATGACAGTGGTTTCTCGAGCCCACCAAGGTTAAAGTCCCGGTGCTCGCATTTATCTTGTGTTAATTTCAGTATTTTCCGGCAACATACGTTCAGTGGGAGGAGACGTTCCACTCGACTACGATGCACCTATGGTGACTTCATAAAATCTCAAGATCATATGTGCTGGCCCACTCTCTCGAAGGTGCTCATAGGGGTAGGGTTCGCGTGTGTGTGCTTATAGCGGTGAGTGCTTGCGCGTATATATGAGCCCTTGCGTCTGTATCGTGTTAAACAAATACATATCATGATTATACAGTCATTGGCTCACCCGTACAACTCCGTATTTTGTTGATGACACAATCAATTGACCAGTCAAACGTTCCACGCAGCGCAACTAGTGTTGCACCATCGGGGCGCGTAACCATGGGGCCCACCTGTCAGCCCGTATATGAAAGAAAGAAATGGTAGTTTGAGTCTGTACTGTGTTAATAAAATAGGAGTACATTTTAGGGTGATCATACGGTCACTGGCTCACCATACAGCTCCATAATTTGTTGATAACACGATCAATTGACCAGTCAAACGATCCACATTCAGCAGCGCACATTACCATAGGGCCCACTCATCAGCGCGTATATGAAGGACAGAAATGGTAATAAATTAGTGGTCGGTGGGTATTCGAAGTGGTGAGACCTCTGGTTGGCAGTCACCGGCGGTTGGGGGCGTTCATTGGGCGGTGGGGTGGGGATCCCCGGAGAAAAAGCTCGGCGGGGGGGGGGGGGGGCTAGAGGGATGGACGGTGCGGCGGCAGACCGGCGGTGGGGAGTTGTTTCGGGGAGGGCGGGCCGGCTGTGGGCGGCGGGGGCTGGCGGTTCGGCCGGTGGTGGCTGGCGGCTCAGGGGGGGGGGGTGGAGTTTGATGATAAACTGGAGGCCCTTGATTTCGTATCCAACGGCTGGAAAATCTAATGACCAGAGATGAAAAAGTCAGTCGGCTGACGTGTAGCCTCACCCCGCACGTACACATGCACGCACACAAGACACGCACGCATGTAGGTGTGCAACACTGACACGTACACACGCACACATGCTGGCGTGCAACACTGACACGTACACATGCACTCACAAACACGCGCACGTATGCACCCATGCATGCAACACTGAAACGTACCCTTGCATGCACGCAACACTCACACGCCTGCATGCACCCTTTGTTAAGGACATGGATTGTTACGAGTATTAATCAATCTTATCTATGATAAGCAGAACATTGATGTTTGCAGTGGTCTTTATGAATCACAACATATCAAACGGGCTATCAACATAGTAGGCTTATCTACATGAAAAAGATGACGTCACACTCAATGAACAACAATCGGTTTATGAAATGCCCGCTTCTGACCGCCCTGGCCCACCAAAGGTTCCTCTGCTGTGCACTGCCTGCATTGGATCACTGACATGCATGCCATGCACCCAAAGAGCCCACATGTCAGTGGAAGAACAATGCGGTGTCCTAGGTCAGAGTCGAGGGCGCCACTCGTGGCACGCCCGGCTGAACACGCCTCCATGCCGCATTCAAACACCTCCATGAAACTCGCCCGTGTGGAAGCCGAGAAACCCACTCTGGACACACGTCCGTTCATGACCGGGCCGCTCCCCTATCTCCTCCATCATTTTGTCCACTCTTACAATGGCTTACGAAGAGTAGTTATTCCGCATCCAAGCCGGCTAGGTAGCCCGCCGGATACGAGCTATGCAGCTCGCTAATCCACCTCCCTCCCCTCGCCCGACGGAGCCGGTTGCCGCCCCAAGCCGTGGAATTTTGCCATGTGTTGTTTTGATGGACTAGCAAGATGCCCGTGCATTGCACGGACCATCAAGATGCATTTTTTACAAACTCCTTCATGCATGCAAGGGATAATTAATGTCCTCCTTTGCTAGTACCACGAGGCAAACACCATTAATATTGCATCGATTAGTGTTAGTGGACTTGTATATCTGGAAATTGTAATTTTGATAGTGGCCCCTTGTATATAAAAATGGAGGGAGAAAGATGAGGGATAAGGTGAGGAGGAGTGGGGCGTGGTGGTGACTGGTGGTCGGACTGGGCGGAGCCATGGGGATGGACGGTGTATTATGTCTAGGTTTGTATCTCTCTCTCACACACCCACATAGGTGGGGGACGTGCACAAAGAGAAGAGGTGCACGCACGGCGCACGTACTCCCGTCTCTTTCCCAACCACACCCGCGTGGGCACACGGTGGAGCTCAGTTCTATACGAAAAAGGCAGCCCACATGGTAATTTGGCACGTTTACTGGTTGTCCACTTGGTGGAGGGAGGATCGTCTACCACGATGAACAAACAAATTGCGACTTGGCGTGTTATGTTAAATTAAAAAAGAGGCAAACCATGTGGGGCCTACCTTAGAGGCAAGGCTCTATACACTGGAGTACTTTTGATGTGTCCCGTCAACTCGCAGAACGAGGAGAAGCTTGCTCAGTACACCGTCTCCCCCACCCACAGGCGCGGTGGCTCGCAGGATGAGGTGAAGCTTGCTTACTAGTACGCCTTATGCCCGCTCCCTCGCCCACGCGCACGGTGGCTCGCAGCACGAGGAGAAAATTTTACTACTCCCTCCGTTTACTCCTCGTCCCTACTACGTACTTTGGTCAGTACTCCCTCCATTTACTTATACAAGGCCACTATAAAAAATACATTTTGCATCTATACAAGGCCACAAATAGTAATCGAGACAAAAGTTACTACTCCCTCCTTTTCAGTTTATGGCTCAATTTCAAAATCTCTCCAACCAAGGTAGACGATGAGTGGTCAAATTAATTTTGTATTTTGCAGAAGTAACTAGTACGCTCGTTTTTCTCAAGAAGTTATGTTTACCGAGGCATTAATTAGAACGAATGCATGAATGACCACTAAATTTCCATGAACTTGTACATGCATTGGTTAGTTTCCTCTTGACACTGCTTGCGTCGGGTGATCTAACGCACCTCAAAATCCAACATGTAATGGTACTACTACGTATAGTAGAATTGAGACTTATCAAACGGAAAAACAAATGTTTTTAGATGAGCCCTATAAACCCTAGTGGGTACGTACTCCGTAAAAACAGATTTTTCCAAAACTAAGTCGCTCCCTTTCGTGAATTCTGTAGTATACTCCTCCGCTAACGCTCCCTTTCATGAATTCTGTACTTCCTATCGCCGACATGTGGGACATATAGCAACCGGGTCGACGTGTCAAGCACCAAATAACAGTGCAGAACAGCAGGGGGGACGCACCCCACTTGTACCGGCCCAGTAGTAGTAATGAGCAATGAGACATCAAATCACAATGCTGCACTTTCCTAGACGGACGAAGCAACCATTATTTCACACTTCAGTTCGCCATCATCTCAAACCACGTACTAGTATTGCTTCTGCCTCAAGAGGGACACACGCATCGCCTTGGTACATCATGACACATGGGACTGCATGACAGGCCATGCTCCCCCGCCAATCACTCGGTAAAATCACCTCATTTTTATTATACTTCCTCTGTATCGGTTTACTACATGGTATGCATGTCGTTCTAGGTTGAGAATTTAACTGGCTATATATGTGACGAACAGTACTCTAGCTTTTTAAAAAATGTATACTTTTGTATAGTAGTACTATCGATGGATTGCGCCATGGAGCAAAAATTGAAATTAAAAAAAGGTGGTACATATAGAGAACGCTCGTCGCCAAATTATTCATATAGTACTATTAAAAGGGCTAGTCACAATAATGGTGTCCAGCACAACCCACCCCTCAAATAAAACTAAGAGGGTGCTTGGATACATTTTAGTCCCATGACTAAAAGTAGTGGGACTAAAACATGCTAGCCTCACCCATGCTTGGATCCAAATACTAAAAAGGCTACAATCAAGTTAATGAGCATTTATTATCCTCCAAACCCTCCAATCGAGAACTCGCCTGTGTTAAAGGAGAGGAGTTAAATGAGTAGAGGTGGACTAATCCACATTTTAGTAAGGGTAGCCCTGACTAAAAATGTTTAGTCTCAAGACTAGTTTTATCCCCTCTTTAGTCAGGGGTGCTTGGAACTTTAGCCTCTTAAAGAGACTATTTGTAGTCAGACTAAAATAAGTCCCTTGGATCGAAGCACCCTCTAAGCATCCTGGAATTCTTTGACAAAACTAAGCACCCTGAAATTCTTTGACAACTAAACTGCTGGCGATATGATGTTGGCCATATATATTGTACGTAAATAATGTGAAGAAACGAGTAGTAGTACTATACCAACTAAAAGATGAAATGTAATAAATACTAGTATGTACGTACTGAAGAGTTAAAGTAACAAGAAGAAACATAACATAGTTCTGCTGGGGGCTCAGCGCAACACACCCCTCAAATTAAATTAAGCACACCTGAAATTAAACTTTGCAACTATTCCGGTAGACACTGCATTAGAACCACCATGACCAACGACACTGCCACCTTACTCGGAGTCCTCGTCCACGTCCTCGACTTCGTCCTTGTCCCTCTTCCTCTTGGGCGATACTTCTTTGCTTGAACCACACACTTGGCTGTTGCTCTTCATCCAACCCTTGTAGATATTGAAGCAAAGGTAGCCATCCATTGCAGCGTAGTGGATGTGGTCTATATCTAGTACGTTCCGCTGCCATGCATGACGATGAAATGTGTAATGAGGTTTCTCCAGTTTACCATACGAAGGATGAACCATGGCTCCTACCAGGGTCAGCATTGAAGGCTGACGAGAGGACACCAGCCAATTCTTCTGGAGGTCGAAGGTGTTGCCTACAACGAGGCCTATCCGACGCAGGACTTCTTTGTCGTTACCAAAGTCTATAGTAACGAATTTCCCTGTTTTGTCCTTGAGGAAGTTCTTAAAATCCTGGCACTTAACGTCAGCATGGCATATGTGGTAGACCAAGCAAACCTGGATCACGGCGGGCTTCTTCCTCTCTTCGTCCTTTAGATCCTTCTCTCGTCCCAGGACTGTGGTGTACTCAACATCTAGCCCAGGGACCCACTCATCATCTGAGTTTTCGAACATGCGGCTAAAGCGAGAAAGGCATCCTTTCACCATCGCAGAAGAACGGGTGTAGATGACGTCGAACTCATCGCCGGTGATGGTTCTAACCTTGTACCCACCGCTAATCGTGGAGATTTGGGATGCCATGGATTTGGGAGGAGGGTTAGGATTAGTGGAACTGCCGTAATGTGAATGGACGGGATGACTAGGAGCGAACCGCCGTAGTATTGAAGGACATGCGAGGACGAGTAGGAGCGAACTGCCAGCGTGTGAACGGCAGGGTAGTGGATTTCCATTCTCGCATGATACAGGCTTTCGAGAGCCCTTGGATCTGAGATCGAACGGTTGCATGGCGTGATTCTAGACCTATCGGTGAATATCCTATCCTGGAGGGTTATTCTGCAAATTTTCAGCAACTTAGCATGCGACCGTTTGATCTCAGATCCAACGGCTGCCAGCAGCCCGTATCATGGTCGCGCCTACCACGACCATCGCGTCGCTCGCGCAATCGCGCCCTTGGAGATTTAACACGGTGCGTTAGGCTATCTGATGTTGGCATGTCATACATAGTCATCACTTAGTCACTCATACTACAACAAGGTTGGCTATAAGTGTATTTTTTTACTCCTCTCTATCTCTTTCTTCATACTCAAGGAAGAAACGGTGCTAAGCGCGTGTATTTATTGCATTTGCCAAGGAGTGACCTCTTCCAATGAAATGGTGTTGCTAAGTTTGCTTCATTTAATTACCTATAGACTCAAAATTGTCTTTTCACCTAGGTACACGCACTTAGCACCGTTTCTTCCTTGGGTCACCAAACTAGTCTCTCTCTTCTTGATTAACTTGCCACATCAGACTTTATGCTTATGTGGCAAGCTTAAGCACCTGTAGGAGCAAGTAAAAGTAAGTACAATAGTGCGCTTTACATGGCATTTTTGAATATGTGGAGGAAAGAGAGGCAGGGAAAAAGTGGAGAAGTGGGCTCTCATGCAAGAGCCAGCCTCTACTACATGGTGGAGCATTGGGAGAGGCACCTATATGGAGGTGGTCAGGAATCTGGGAGACTCACGTCGGTCGTAGCGCCGCAGTTAAAATGATAATGGCAAGTCAAATCACGGGCCCCACCTGTCCAGCAGTAACTCACTGTCAAATCACACATCCCTACGTTTGCAGCAGCCTACTCCCTCATCTTCTTGCGTCTTTGTCGAACCGACTAGGCGGAACTGCCTCGCTGCCTACCGCGCAGGAAAAGCCCAGCCCTCGACTTTTAAATACAACTACATCCGCTTAAGAATCCAATGATATACTTTTTGTGACATAGTAACTCATATTTAGTTAGTCAAATGGATGACCTAGAACTACATGCAGGCCCTATAAACTGAGACGCCTAAAAATAAAAAACCGAGACGGAGAGGGTAGTTCAGCATGTATCTTTTTAGATCAATATAGTCGGGATTCACCAAGGAGCAAAACCAAATGGTAGGCTGCTCCTGTCATGTTGGCGTAGCAACTCAAGCAGGGTCAGCCCGCACACGAAATTGCGACACACTTAACAGGACCCCTTTGGCCGACATGTGGCTCATCCACCATCTTGTTCCACGTGCGATGCACCAAATAACAGTTCGAAGCAGCGGTTGGAATTGGAGGCACCCCGGTCATAGCGCCGCAGTAGTAGAAAATGAGTGACGAGGGGTCAAATCACAAAGCCCCACCTTTCCCGCATTAAGCTGGACGGACGAAGCAACCATCATTTCACTCTAGGGCGCAAGAGCATAAAGAAAATACAAAACAATGATGCGTGTAGCAGCTACCTAGGGCACCCTAGGGTAGGGGTCTCCACTACATATCCTTTTTTTGAAAGCGCCTCCACTACAAATCGGCTTCTCCCTCATCCTCTTGAAGAAAACCAATGATGAGTGCGGCGATAGGGTTTGTAGGAGTACTACAACGTGCGGGGCCACGTCGTAGTAAACGAGTTCGAGCCGACGCCTTAAATATGTGTGGGCCGCTTGCTTTTATGGGAACGAGGCAGCATTTTGGGTTCGGGGACCAGTGGAGATATAGTACGTACAAAAAATTGTGGATGTAGGTTCGACCGAAAGGCAATGATGCATGGGCCCTGCATTTTGATATACCTGGGGCCGCGTGAAATTTGCTACTCTACTCAAAACTAGTAAGGTACACATGTATTGAACGCATGAGATTTTGAAACCAAATTATGAATAAATACACACTATAGGATGTAAAGCTTTGAGTCATATATGCATGATGTAGATGTTCATTTAGTTCTTATAGTTCATCTCATTCAAAATCAATAAGTTTTATAAAAAATGTTAAGATTCATGGGGTTGTGCATTTTACTCCCTCCGTTCCAAAATAGATGACCCAACTTTGCACTAACTTTGTACAAAGTTAGTGCAAAGTTGGGTCATCTATTTTGGAACAGAGGGAGTAAATCATAAAGTAAAAAACAAATAATGGCAATTCATTTAGAAAAAATAATCAATTATGATACAGAAGATTCTAGAACAAAGGAGAAGTGCTTGTGTTTTGAGGTTTGTGCATTATGCTTAAGTTCAACCATGGAGTCTTCTAAATTGTACATGTGGCAAATCTGGTGGAATGTTGATGATATCCAACGGCCAGTAGTGCCCGGATTTGCCTATCTCTGCACTATCGGGTTAGCTTCATCCAGCGACCATCTTTCAAAGTTATTGGCACACTATATACTTCTTGTGCCATAGTTGCATGTTTTGGAAAAAAGCTACTAGTGGGTTGTACTATCTATTTAGGAATAGAAGATGTATACATGGAAGTTGTAGGGAAAGAGATGACATGGAGCATCTCAATTCCTATGAGTAGGGATTGGAAAAGAGATGTCATTTGGTTCACATCATAGGAACTTTTCTATTGAATATAGAGATGACATGTTTCTCAATTCCTATGAGGAGGGATTAGAAAAGAGATGTAATTTGGTTCATATCATAGGAACTTTTCTATTGAATATACGCTAATGTTTATTTTCCTTTGAAATTAAGGGAGTATAGGAATCCATTCATATGAACCAAGTGGCTCTAAAGCTATAGAAATGATATCATGTTTATTTCCTTTGAAATGTGGAGTATATGAATCTATTCCTATGAACCAGTTGGCTCTAAAGGAAAAATCCTATAAAAATCATATCATATAGAGTTCCTATGATATTCCTCGACACTAAGGGATGCTTGAAATTGTTGCGGGTGATACGGTGGTATTTCTTTGTAGACTCCTCACCCAACTTTATAGTTACCTCTCGAAGATGAATGAAATGATATATACATGGTATTCTACATGTGCAATTTGGTACACGAAAACTCGGTAAAAGTTTGCGAGGTTTGAATTTTCAATAAAGCTATATGCATTGCATTTCGGAACGGAGGGAGCATACGGTAGTTGCTAACACTCACGTGGAAGATTTGTGTGTAGGAGGAGTGGCTGTTCTGTTAAATGACATGGCAAAACGGACACTGTCGGATGCCGATCTAACGGTCCTTACAGCGTTTGTCAGGAAAAGGCTTGTGGCGAACATTTGTCGGATAATGATTTACGGACACATGCATTGCATTGATACGCGCCCCACTCTCTCTCACGCACACACACCCTCACGAGTCACGACTCTCCCGAGTCCTCTCGCGGACTCGCACGTCGCACCCACCGTCTATCTGCAGGTAGACGCCACGCACATATGTGCTCTCCACACCCTACCCTCAGAACTTCTAAAAAACAAAAGAGGCGCGCACATTTTATTTTACTCACACGTCACACACTTGTACTATTACTCTTGCGGCAAACGTTCTTTGGGCATAGTATATTGTATTCTCACAAAGAGAAGCGGTGCACGCACGCACTAGTTCTCTCACACCCACTCGCGGGTACACGTAGGAGCGCATTTTTTTGAAGCTGGTACAACAAAATCACTCCACTATATATAAAAGCAGGAGCCTTAGCGCTTGCTTTACTAGGGTTCCTCTCGTTCACTCTCTCATGCTCTCCAGATCTAAGCAGCACAAAGGTGGCCATAGTCTCTCTCAGCTCACGGCTGGTCACAAATCCGGCCGGACAACCATGACAGGGGTAGGGGTGTAGGTGCATCTTTCACGCTGTCGTCGGCGGCGAGGGAGGAGACCAACGGCTGCCCGCGCGTCCCGATCGGCGGCCGTGCCGTTCTCTCCGAGAGAGCGCTGACTCGGGAGGGCCTCCGACCCCTTCTTCCTGCCTGCGGTACTATGGCCAAGATGCGGCCTCCCGACACCGTCTTTGCGACATGCCGACGACCCTCAGGTATATATTCCTTCGAAACGCGCCTTGCTCTACTGCCCCAGCTCCCTTCGTGTGGATCCTTTTCTACTTCTGTCCGCTGTTCCAAAGCCACCTAGACTTCTACTAAGGCATGTGCTTTGCACGTATGTTCTGTATGATAGATACTCATATACCTTCTTTTTAGAGAGAGAAATCGGTACTCATATCTTGAGTAGATATCATAGTGTGTTTGTTTGCATGATCTAAGGACTATTCTGAAATAAGAAGCAAATCACTTGCACAAATCAAACTGAGTTCCAAGTAAGAATTTGATTACAAGATAAAAGTTGTAGTTTTATTATATGTTGTTTCTGGATTCCACTAATGTATAGTTCCAGAGTTGTTTGATGGTTTACATGCATATTTATGGACTATTTTGTGCAACTAAATAAGTCATTTAGGTCTGACAGACACTCATGCCCTGTATTAGCTTGAGGTATAGCTTATGTATGAGTGAAATAAAATATTACACTTTTTCTACGAATAATAAAAATATTACATTTCTTGATGAAGCAGAATAAAACTTTAGCTAGCATCAGCCATGCAATGTTATGTTATGTGAACAGTGTAAACTTTGCAGTATAGCGGCATCTAAAAAATCCATTTTTACAGTAATCTAAAAAAATAAGTTAGTAGTACAATGTTTATTTCCCAGGTGACAACGGGGAAACAAAATGTGCTAGCTATTTGCCAACTTGTTGTACTTGCATGAGAGGAGGTGGCAGCAGTTTCTAGACATTTCTCAACTTTAGTAGGTGCAATCCAGATTCAACGGGGACTTCTTTATTTGTTTACTTGGAGAGTAGAGTCGGCCATGTGCACAAGGAGTGGGAGCGAATCCGGCAGCTCTTAGCCGTCAGATCATGTCATCCTTTGTTTGATGGACGGAAGTGATATGCATGAGAGGGGAAATGAATGGTGGATTTTGAGCCAATGCTTGTTTGGGCGGGAGAACCGAAGATGGAGTGGTAAATCCAATTTCAAAACTGCCGCATTATAGTAGTAGTAGATTAGAAGTAAAGCTATTTCATACAGTCGACTCAAAGCATTGGTTCAAATAGGGAAGAAAGTGGGAAAGCTGTAGCATGAATCTAGGACTTGGTTCTAAGAGGAAACGGGGGAAAGTAGTAATATCTGTCACTATTTAAATAACCGTATATCTTATTTGCGCAAATAGGGATGTCTGTCTCCATATCATTTCAGGATGTCTGTCTCCGTATCGTTTCTATCCGCGCAATCAAAAGAACACACCTCAGTTTTAGTACAATAGCGCAAAATGAGATGGCTATCCCTCGCCGCCGTCGTCTAACCTCCCGTCTTCAAGGTATCCTTACATTGGTAGTAACTAAGGTAGAATGACCAACGCAATCTAAAAGAAGTTGATTCGTATGTTTTACTTCCTGATTGCAGTGCAGGGACGAGCGAAAACAACTTCATCCTAGTCCGGAATGCACTTTCTACCAGTTCATCCATGGACCAAGGACTATCTGGCATGGCTGCACGACGATTTTTTGGACAGGTGCGCGTACAAGAGGCATTGTGGTCTGCTTATTTCTGCAAATAGCGGTGCTTAAATTTACTGGAATGCACAAGCATTTTAGCTGGTCAGTACACTGCATGGTTTAGTTCGGCATTCCAGCTGATACCACAATTATAATTGGTTATTCTGGAATGAGAGAACCTAACCCTGAATGGTGGCAAAAAGAAAAAACCAGAGGGAACTCCAGGAAATTTAAGCCTGTCGGGAGGCCCTTTGCTCAGAGAGAAGCCTTGCTTGTTTTTTCCTGATTTGTAAGCCTTCTCACAACTTTTGTTCGGCATTCCTGATGTTTGTTATGTTCTATGAATCATTGAGATGTATAAAATTGCTTAACTTATGCTTTTCAAGTTTTTTATGAAGACGCGTTTAATGTGAGTGTTCCACATGAGCGCTGTACTAGCATGTGAACGTTTGGCATTTATTATATTGTGGCCTCAATTAACTGCATGAACCACTGTAACAAGATACATAGTTGCTTATATGTCAGACAGCAGATTGTTGATTGTTAGCTGGTCGATAGCCTAGTGTTGAAGCAAGCTGAGCCAATGTGCCGTGTTTTGCACAACTGCTTACAAGTGGGGTAGCACCAACAATGTTTACAAGTACTTATGTATACGTCGGTGCACAGTTCTCGAACGAGTGCTCTATTTCATCAAAACACACACTGCTCGTATGATAAACCGTGACAACTTATGTCTTACCGTGCCATATTCATGAAAAAACTAGTGAGGACGCATCTGTTTCGGCAACAATTACGATGGATCTCACATGATTCACGGGCACACAAAAGTAGCAGTAGTTCCCATAGATGGATTCAAACAGAGTACTAGCCCCAGAGGGGTCGATAACAGGCAAGGTTCAGATAATTGGACACAATCCAAACTACTATTAAACACTAGCTGGGGCAACTATTTCATGCCTCGATCTAATTTGGGCTAGACACAAGACGGACCTTGCCATGAACATCATCGAGGACGTCCCGCAACAGCTCAATCCTGTGAACCTTCATGAAGACAACCTTGTGGCCTTGCTAATGATAAACTTGTTTGTGGAGGCATGCCACGTCATCTTCCAGCGTAAGCTTGACAAGAACAGTATTCCTCACAAACGAAGGAGTAGCTTTGAACTTCTTGTGCTTCAGTACACCATGGACAACATGCCTGACAACAGTGAGGCTGGAATACAACTCTTCATTGGTATAACCGCAAATGGCTTCCAGGATCCAACAACCTAAGAACTCTGTTTTCCCAGTGCGTATATTCAGGTCGCCCGCCTCATAGCGAGTGACATGTACAACCACACAATCCTTGTCTACATCAGGGATCTAATTGAAACAGAAACAAATTCTGAATTACTTTTCAGTATAAGAAACACAAGTTATTTAAACCACTACGTATACCATGACATCGAAGCTAATAAAATTTTGCATTATTAATCACCACATACTTCCTTTTCTAAAAAAAATCACCACATACTTAGATGAAAAACCACAATCAAGATCGGCAAAGAAGGAAATCACCTTGGGCAGCTCAGCGGGGGGGGGGGGGGGGGGGGGGGAGGGACACATCCTCGAAGGGGGAAAACTGCTCCTGCAGTGCCACGAGGGCTGTAACCTCAAACGGGTTGTTAACCATCTCAGTATCTGGGGTCGCCTTGGTGGTTGCCTCCATCTTCTTGGAGCTCTCTGTCTCGTGGGGATCAGCCTCCTGCGTTTGCTCCAATATCGCCAGATATTTGCCTGGTTCTCCTTGGTCCATCATGAAACTGACGAATACTAGGAGTCCACTGAAAGGAAAACACAATCACAATGACAATGAAACAAAAAAGAGATTGAGGATCGGTTACTACTTTGCAAAAGTTCTTTTTTTTCCTCTGAATGAAAATATACCAACATCACGGATCAGCTTACCTTCCATTCGTCCGGAGAGAAGAACACTGGCAGATGCAAGTGTTGTCTTTCTTGAAGACGGTGAGGGAGAAGGGGATTCAGCGAAGAGTGAAATGATGGTTGCTTTGTCCGTCAAACTTAGACTGCGGGGGGGGGGGGGGGGGGGGGGTTTGTGATACGACGGCTCATTACTGTCGCGCTACGACCGGGGTGACTCTCCGCCTGCATACTGCCTTCTAATTTGGTGGATGTCATTTGGGCCCGCACGCTGCATGGCCCGCATGTCAGTGAACAAAAGTATAACGACATTCAGTAGAGGGAGATGTTTCAATGACCTAGGAGGAGCCAGAAGCGGTAGAGTGTCTCCACTGTACTAGTAGTAATTGTTTTTCTGGGTAGCTGTAGAGTGTCTCCATTGTACTAGTAGTAATTGTGTCTCGGGTCCCAAGACAAAACATCCCATCCACACTAGTAAATAGTAAAATAAATTCAAAAATCTGGGTGCTCTTCTTCCTCCTCGCTCCCACCCACCTCACGTCAGCTCACTCCACTCGTACCCCCAAATCCCTCACCTCACTCCTATAGAAAACCCCAGCTCCCCTTCTTCCTCACTCCTACAGAAAACCCCCAACTCCCCTTCTTCTTCGCTCGCACTACAACTAGGCTCGTCATTCGTTACTCTGCTCAAATCCGTGAGCGCGACGCGACGCCCTCAAGAAAAATGGAGTCGGCTGACCCCAGCGCCAAGAAGATGAGGCTCCCGCCAGCGGCGATGCCTGTTGTAGATCCCGCACCCGGCAGCACGGGGAGAAGCGGTGACCCCGCCCCCACCGGATCCCAGGAACCCGTAGAATCTTGGGTGGACCACATCAGCGAACTCCCGGACGCCATCCTTGGGGAGATCATCTCGCTTCTCCCCACCAAGGATTGCTGCCGCACCCAAGTCCTCTCAATTCGGTGGCGCCCTCTATGGTGCACCGTTCCCCTTAATCTCAACTATCGTCAGCTATCTCTCTTCAAAGATTTTGAAATCCCCACAACCATCATCTCCTCCCACCAGGGCTCTGTTCAAAGCCTCTGCATCCCGTCATGCTACCTGAGCAAGCATACCATGTCCTGCACGGTGGACGCCTGGCTAGAATCCCTTGAATTCACAGAACTACAGCTGCTTGAGTTCTACTATTCCCCTGGAAATCACATACCACATACCGAACGCCATGAACTTGTGCCTTCATCACCGATGTCCATCTCGGGATATTCGTCCTCTCTCCACACCGCCACCTTTGCACAGTGCTACCTACCAGACAATCTGGTACTAAACCTTTGACTCCCATTTCTCAAGAAACTTTCACTTGTGCAGGTTCGTATATCGGAGGCCTCATTGCACAGCATCATCCACTCCAGTTGCCCCGCGCTGGAGTGCTTGGTGCTTGTTTTCACAGTTAGAATCGGTTGTCTCCAAATAAAGTTGCCTAACCTTATAAGAATTGGAATTTCTTTTGACGGAAGGCACCTCATCATCCAAGATGCCCCTTCACTACAAAGGTTGATCCTTGATTCTAGTTATTCACCGTTGCAAATAACCGTCCTCTCTGCGCCTAAATTGGAGACCTTGGGTGTAATACATGATTTCTGTGCTCATTTCAATATGGTGTTTGGCTCCATAGTTCTTCAGGTACTTTATATTATCATCTACACTAGTAACCATAAGATGCGTTTTAAATTTCTGCGCATAATTTATATATCATCTTGGAGTACACATTTTGTACTAATATTATGTTCTATGCTCAATGAAGAGTTTCTCCATGGATGGCCTATCAATGGTGCTGGATTCTATCAAGATCTTATATATCCGAATGAATAGTTTTGATCTGAACAAGATTATTGGCTTGCTGAAATGCTTTCCATGTCTGGAGAAGTTGTATACAAAGGTGATAATTGTACTAGAATTATAGTGTACTAGAATTAACCGTTCAGCTGTTGCTCTTTCGACACTCTTCTTTTAGACCTTAACTGTTTTCAGTCTTCATGTCTATTTAGGCAACAGGACGGGGTAAGAAAGTTATAACCAATCGGTGGATTCGTAAGCATCGGGATTTTCTCTTTTCTCATGAGATTCGATTGAAGACAATAATGCTAGAATGATATGCAGCCAACCGTGCAAACACAAGATTTTTCACATTCTTCCTGCTGAATGCGAGGTTATTATTGTCCATCAGGCTTAAGTTTATCAGCAGCATGGTTTTGACGGATGGGTATGTCGAAGAAAAAAAAAGGAGTTTTAGGTGGGCAAAAGAGCTTCTGAACATGCCGGGCTTCTATTTACAACATATTGTGGTCATAATCCAGTAAATTTTACGGCCCAGGATGTTCATTCTATGGACCTGACCGATCCATTTGACTATGACTGCTGAAAATAGTGCTAGAGTTAGATGTTGTTGCCCTTTTCAATCTGGTTTTTTTGTAATCCTGATGAACAATTAACCCTCGTGCTTTTGTACAGTTTGTAAGATGGAGTTAGATGTTCCTGCCCTTTTCAACTCGGCTGTGACTGTCCTATTTTCTTTAAAACAAGGCAAATGGCTTGCCATTCGTTTAATTTAGAGTGAAATATTGTAACAAATCCAAACCAAGGGAAATAACATCACTCTCACCGGCTGCTTGAGCTCACTGTGCATTATAGAAGCCAAGTGATTAGCCCCCACCAGCACCCACAAACTTATTTCGAACTAGCACATCAAATAGGCTGTAAATTTTCATAGGAAAGGCTGCATGACCGTGACAGATTTGGATTCTGACATTTGGGACCCGCCAGGAAATAGCCTATCCAAGGTGGTGTCGACTTACTAGCCAGTCAACAAACGATTCTGCCTACCAGCCGTTGGATTGACATCCAACATCTGTCGTGTATCTTCTATCTCTTGTCTTCTTCTTCCTCCAATCGCCCAAACCAAACCACCCTGTTGGCTCCGCTTGCTCCCGCCTCCCATGGCTGGCTGCGCCTCCGTCGCCCTACCGTATATACCCTCCAATGTTGGCCAGTCCCTCACTCTATTCCCCCACATGTCCTGTTATTCTCCGATGACGTCAGCCCCAACACGCACCCGCGCCCGAACCAGTCAACCCTCGTACTCCCCTCCCCCTGCGACTGGACCGGTGTATCTTCAACGGCTCCTGTTCATTGCGTCCGAGGCCTCGCCATTGTCCTCCGCCTTGCAGCCTTGGTTCGCTTGCCGTGCGCGGTGCGCCGCCCTCTTGCGTTGTCAACGTCGTCAACAACCGAGAGGAACAAGGAGATGACTGTACGTGGAGAGGATGACAGTAGGGACCCACCAGCGTCATGGCAGTACGCAAGCAAGTGCCTCTATAGTACAAGCCCAAAAATATGGTTCCTCCTAATGGTTGGACATCTGGGGCTCACGCCATTGTCAACGTAGTCAATAAACGAGAGAATTACACTACGAGCGGATGACACCAGGGACCCAGCAAGTCACGCAGTTTTTTTGAGGAACAAGGAGTTGTTATTTATACTAGTTTTAGCGACGGATCAGGGTAACAACGGGGCAGTGCGGGGGCTATGGCCTGTCTAGCCAAGGTTTTATTTATGTTTACCACATCATGAGCCCAGTTGTGTTTTTTTCTTGCTAAAAATGGCTAGCCCAGTTCTATTTTTTTTAAAGAAATACCCAAACAAGGCCTACTTGCTTTATCGGCCCTGTTGGGCTGCAAATCTTTCAAGACAAGGAGAGTTTCATTCGGTTTGCCCAGAAATGGGCTGTACATTTTTAAAACACATCAAACCGGGAATTAGTTTCAATTTTTTTCATTACAAGATCTTAAATTCCATTGATTTTTATGCGTGGACAATTATTTGGATTTTATATTTATATAAATTATTTTTCAAAATAGTTTGAATGTGAATCGATATTTCTGGATTAAAAACAGTTGACCGCACCGAAATATGCAAAATTTTGTATACTTTTTAACCATGGCCACAATATGGGGTGTGATGCTAACAAAGAGAAGATGAGCTCCAAAAAAATTCTTAAGAATTAGAAAATGGGTTGTACATTATTAGAAATAATGGCAGATGGGTTGTATGCTGTTTTCCACAGATTTGAGGCTGACTTGTGCGCCTACTACAGGCTGACGCATATGCTTTCATAAAAAAAGGTTGACACACACGCAACGCACTATCAACTTATTCAATACACGAGAGCAGTGACTGTTCGATGTCCATCCAACGACTGTCGTGCTTCTTCAATCCCTGCTCTTCATGCTCAAGCCGCTCAAACAAGCACCGGCGGGACTGCCTGCTCCCTCCTCCCGCGGCCGGCTATGCTGCCGCGCAGGCCTCACGACCCCACCTTACTCTCATCGCTGGCCTAGCCCTCCCTCTACTCACCCACACATGCTGTTATTCTCCGGCGACGGCAGACGAACCAGTAAACCCTCGTACTCCTCCACGTGGGAAACAACTGCCGAGTATTCCCTGGCTCCGTGTTGTTCCCTTCCTAGGCCTCGCCGTCGTCCACCGCCCTGGCGCTCTCGTCGCGGTCTGGTCAACATGGTCAATGAACGACATCCATCGAAATTGGACTGTACGTGGAGAGGCTGACAGCTGGGTCCATGGCAGCACGCAAGGAAATGCCTCCTTATTACACGCAAAATAATGATTCCTCCACTTGACAGCTAGGACCCACAGGAAGGGCCTCTGTATTTCACGAAAAAACGCTCCCTCACTGACAGGTCAGACCCACCAGCTATATCTTCGCACGCAAGGAAGTGCCTCCTAATTATGCCAAAAAAATGAATACCCCCTGCTAGCTGGGACCCACCAGATTGTTGGGCTGACTTGTGGGCCTACTAAGTTGACATGGACGGAGAGCTTTGTCAACTTAGTCAATACTCCAGTGACCGTATGATGTCCATCCAACGGCCATAGTGCTTCTTCAACCTCTGGTCTTCTTGCTCCAGCCGCCCAAACCAGCACCGGTCGTGCCGCCTGCTCCTGCCTCCCCTGGACGGCTGTGCTACCGTGGTGGCCTCACCGCCCCCATACTACTCCCACCACTGGCCAGGCCATCCCTCCACTCACCCACACCCCCTATTATTCTGCAGCGATGGCAGCCTCACACCGCAGCCAAACCAGTGAACGTTCGTACTCCTCTCCGCGTGGGCATCCACTGCCGCGTCTTGCGCGGCTCCGCGTCATCCCCTTCCTAGGCCTCGCCGTCGTCCACCGCCTTGGCGCTCTTGGCGCGGTGTGGTTAATGTGGTTAACAACCGACTTCCATCTGAAGAGAACTATACGTGGAGAGGCTGACAGCTGGGTCCACGGCAGCCGCAAGGAAGTGCCTCGTTATTACGCGGAAAATAATTATTCCTCCACCTGACAGCGGGGACCCACCGAACGGGCCACCAGTATTTTGCGAAAAAATCGTTTCCCCCTGACTGTTGGGACCCACCGGACGGGCCACCGTATTTCGCGAAAAAAACGTTCCCCCCGCTGTCAGCTCGGACCCACCGGAAGTGCCACCTTATTACGCACAAAAAAATGAATACTCCCCCAGCTAGCTGGGACCCACCTTGCTGGGAGGCTGGCTTGTGGGCCTAGTAAGTTGACGGGGATGAAGGGCTTTGTCAACTTAGTCAATATGAACGATTCTAGCTCCAGTGACCGTACGATGTCCATCCAACGGCCGTAGTGCTTCTTCAACCTCTGGTCTTCTTGCTCCAGCCGCCCAAAGCAGCGCCAGTCATGCCGCATGCTCCTGCCTCCCGTGGCCGGCTGTGCTGCCGCAGAGGCCTCGCCACCTCTACTATTCCCACCGCTGGCCAGGCCCTGCGGCGACGACAGCCTCACACCGCAGCCGAACCAGTGAACCCTCGTAGTCCTCTCCGCGCGGGCTTCCACTACCGCGACATCCCCTTCCTAGGCCTCGCCGTCGTCCACCGCCGTGGTGCTCTCCGTGCAGCGTGGCCAACGTGGTCAAGGAACGACTTCCAACGGAAGAGTACTGTACATGGAGAGGCTGACAGCTGGGTCCACGGCCACAGCCCAGTTTTTTTGTGATTTGCCAAGTAAGTCGCTTTGTCAGGCCTGTTGGGCTGCATATCTTTCAAGACGAGGAGAGCTTTCATTCGGCTGGCCGAGAAAATGGCCCATCAGTAATGAGAAATGGGATGTACATTTTTAAAACACATCAAATCGGCAATTAGTTTCAAATATCTTTTTTTATTTCAAGATTTTAAATTACATTAATTTTTATGCCTGGAGAATTTGTCGGATTTTATATTGATATACATTTATTTTTAAAATCAGTTTGAATGTGAGTCAAAACTTCAGGATTAAAAATAGTTCGGACCGCACCAAAATATGCAAAATTTCGTATAATTTTTTAACCGTTGCCACAATATGGGCTGTAATGCTAACAAAAAGAATATGGGCTCCAAAAAAACCTTAAGAATTAGCAAATGGGCTGTAAATTATTAGAAATAATGGCAGATGGGCTATATGCTATTTTCCACAGATTTGAGGCTTTCCTAAAAAAAGGTTGACGCACAAGCATTGATTGTTGGATGTCCATCCAACGGCCATCGTGTTTCTTCAATCTCTCTCCAGCCGCTCAAACAAGCGCCGGCGGGACTGCCTGCTCCCTCCTCCTCGCGGCCGGCTGTGCTGCCACGCAGGCCTCACCGCCCCACCGTACTCCCATCACCGGCCTAGCCATCCCTCTACTCCCCCACACCTGCTGTTATTCTCCGGCGACGGCAGACGAACCAGTAAACCCTCGTACAGTCGTACTCCCCTCCGCGTGGGAAACAACTGCCGAGTCTTCCCTGCCTCCATGTCATCCCCTTCCTAGGCCTCGCCGTCGTCCACCGCCCTGGTGCTCTCGGCGCGGCCTGGTCAACGTGGTCAATGAACGACATGCATCTGAAGTGGACTTTACGCGGAGAGGCCGACAGCTGGGTCCACGGCCGCATGTAAGGAAATGCCTCCTTATTACACGCAAAATAATGATTCCTCCACCTGACATCAGGGACCCACCGAAAGGGCCTCTGTATTTCGCGAAAAAACGTTAATGCCGCTGACAGCTTGGATCCACCAGCTATATCTTCGCACGCAAGGAAGTGCCACCTTATTACGCACAAAAAAATGAATACTCCCCCAGCTAGCTGGGACCCACCTTGCTGGGAGGCTGGCTTGTGGGCCTAGTAAGTTGACGGGGATGAAGGGCTTTGTCAACTTAGTCAATATGAACGATTCTAGCTCCAGTGACCGTACGATGTCCATCCAACGGCCGTAGTGCTTCTTCAACCTCTGGTCTTCTTGCTCCAGCCGCCCAAAGCAGCGCCAGTCATGCCGCATGCTCCTGCCTCCCGTGGCCGGCTGTGCTGCCGCAGAGGCCTCGCCACCTCTACTATTCCCACCGCTGGCCAGGCCCTGCGGCGACGACAGCCTCACACCGCAGCCGAACCAGTGAACCCTCGTAGTCCTCTCCGCGCGGGCTTCCACTACCGCGACATCCCCTTCCTAGGCCTCGCCGTCGTCCACCGCCGTGGTGCTCTCCGTGCAGCGTGGCCAACGTGGTCAAGGAACGACTTCCAACGGAAGAGTACTGTACATGGAGAGGCTGACAGCTGGGTCCACGGCCACAGCCCAGTTTTTTTGTGATTTGCCAAGTAAGTCGCTTTGTCAGGCCTGTTGGGCTGCATATCTTTCAAGACGAGGAGAGCTTTCATTCGGCTGGCCGAGAAAATGGCCCATCAGTAATGAGAAATGGGATGTACATTTTTAAAACACATCAAATCGGCAATTAGTTTCAAATATCTTTTTTTATTTCAAGATTTTAAATTACATTAATTTTTATGCCTGGAGAATTTGTCGGATTTTATATTGATATACATTTATTTTTAAAATCAGTTTGAATGTGAGTCAAAACTTCAGGATTAAAAATAGTTCGGACCGCACCAAAATATGCAAAATTTCGTATAATTTTTTAACCGTTGCCACAATATGGGCTGTAATGCTAACAAAAAGAATATGGGCTCCAAAAAAACCTTAAGAATTAGCAAATGGGCTGTAAATTATTAGAAATAATGGCAGATGGGCTATATGCTATTTTCCACAGATTTGAGGCTTTCCTAAAAAAAGGTTGACGCACAAGCATTGATTGTTGGATGTCCATCCAACGGCCATCGTGTTTCTTCAATCTCTCTCCAGCCGCTCAAACAAGCGCCGGCGGGACTGCCTGCTCCCTCCTCCTCGCGGCCGGCTGTGCTGCCACGCAGGCCTCACCGCCCCACCGTACTCCCATCACCGGCCTAGCCATCCCTCTACTCCCCCACACCTGCTGTTATTCTCCGGCGACGGCAGACGAACCAGTAAACCCTCGTACAGTCGTACTCCCCTCCGCGTGGGAAACAACTGCCGAGTCTTCCCTGCCTCCATGTCATCCCCTTCCTAGGCCTCGCCGTCGTCCACCGCCCTGGTGCTCTCGGCGCGGCCTGGTCAACGTGGTCAATGAACGACATGCATCTGAAGTGGACTTTACGCGGAGAGGCCGACAGCTGGGTCCACGGCCGCATGTAAGGAAATGCCTCCTTATTACACGCAAAATAATGATTCCTCCACCTGACATCAGGGACCCACCGAAAGGGCCTCTGTATTTCGCGAAAAAACGTTAATGCCGCTGACAGCTTGGATCCACCAGCTATATCTTCGCACGCAAGGAAGTGCCTCCTTATTACGCACAAAAAAAATGAATACTCCCCCTGTTAGCTGGGACCTAGTATAGTGGCAGGCTGACTTGTGGGCCTACTAAGTTGATGGGGACGGAGGGCTTTGTCAACTTAGTCAATATGCACGATTCTAGCTCCAGTGATCGTACGATGTCCATCCAACGGCCGTAGTGCTTCTTCAACCTCTGGTCTTCTTGCTCCAGCCGCCCAAACCAGCGCCGGTCGTGCCTCGTGCTTCTGCCTCCCGTGGCCGGCTGCGATGCGGCGGAGGCCTTACCGCCGCCTACTACTCCCACCGCTGGCCAGGCCATCCCTCTACTCACCCACACCCCTATTATTCTGCGGCGACGGCATCCTCACACCGCAGTGAACCAGTGAACCCTCGTACTCCTCTACACGTGGGCATCCACTGTTGCGTCTTCCCCGGCTCCGCGTCATCCCCTTCCTAGGCCTTGCCGTCGTCCACCGCCTGGTGCTCTCGACGCGGCGTGATAAACATGGTCAAGGAACAACTTCCATCAGACATGGACTGTACATGGAGAGGCTGACAGCTGGGTCCACGGCCGCAGCAAGGAAGAGCCTCCTTATTACGTGAAAAATAATTATTCCTCCACCTGACAGCGGGACCCACAGGACGGGCCACCGTATTTCGCCCCCCCTGACTGCTGGGACCCACCAGCTACATCTTTGCACGTAAGGAAGTGCTTGACAGTCGGGACCCACCTGGTGGAAGCGTACGTAGCGTTGTCATTCTGGTCGCGAACGTGTACATACATATATACTGGTCGATGTAGAGGCGCAGACGTGTCGTAGTAGAGGCGGCCAGGGTGCAAGAAAGAAAATATGGCCACGTATGTGTACATACTGGCGGGGTCTCGAACGCCTGCTCGCGCATACGTACGGCCAGGGCTCTTGTACGTGGCTGAGTCGGAACGGAGAAACAACATCGTCGTCGTGTTCATGGGGAGGCAACGGAATGCGTCGTGTTCATGGGGACGCAACAGAATGCGTCGTGTTCATGGGGAGGCAACGGAATGCGTCGTTTTCATCGGGAGGGCTTGGACAGAACAAGCGATGGAAACGAGGCCTAGCGTACCGCACAACGGAGGAAACGGACCTCCTATGTTTGGAACAGGGTCCTGTTGATTGGGAGGGGTCTGGCGTACTGCAAAACGTAGGAAACGGACCTCGTATGGTCGAAACGGGGGGTCCTATTGATCGGGAGGGGTGTGGCGTATCGCAAAACGGATGAAACGGACTTGTGTTGGAGCGTTACGGTCGAAACGGGGGTCCTGTTCATCGAGAGGGGTGTGGCGTACCGCAAAACGGGACTCCACATGATACTATTCATCTGCACCGTCGACCCCCTCCAGCCTCCACGAGCTAGTATTCATCCACCGTCGACCTCCTCCAGCCTCCACCTGCGAATTTTCATCCACGGGCTCCTGTTCATCCAGCTTCCACCGCGCGCTACTCCACCGGCTACTGTTCAACCAGCCCTCTCCACGGGCTCCTGTTCAACCACCCCTCCACGGGCTACTGTTCATCCTGCCCTCCACCATGTACTGTTCATCCTGCCCTCCACGGGGTGGTCCTGTTCATCCAGCCCTCCACGGGGTCCTATTCATCCATCCCCAACCGGCTTGATCGATCGGGGTCCTGTTCATCCAGAGGCAACACCACGGGGTCCTGTTCATCCACCCCCACCGGGAACTATTCATCCAACCCCCCCCCCCCGCAACGCTCACTGTTCATCCAGAGGAAGCATCGATCGGCTTCAATTAGCAGCAGTAGCGAAGGAGTCGCTCGATCGGGTTTAGTTAACAGCCATCGATCAATCGCTCGGGTTCAGTAACGCGTAGCCTGCAGTGCAATCGCTCGGGCTCAGTTAGAACCCAACGCCTCGCTCGGGTTCAGTTAGAGACAACGCCTCACATACACGGGCGTACATGTACGAGAGAAACGCGGATCGCTCGGCCCCCGACCTCCCACCGTAACCGGGAACTCCCCAAAATTTTCCTCGCCCTCGCTTCTTCCATTGTTTTTTCCGTCATGGACGGCCCAAAGAATTTCATGCAACTGTGTCTCCGGCCCGCCCAGGACGAAAAGCCCATTTTCTGTCATGATTTTTTGTCATAGAAGTAGGAGCCCACCACATCGATGATGATACCGGGTTTTGTCACAATTATCGTCATAGAAGTGTCATATGTATGACATAATTTTTTTCGTTCGGCCCAAAATGTCACGGATGTGTCTTTTTTTGTAGTGCTTGGACGAGGCACGGGCAAGTTCTGGGTGTCCATGGAAGTTCTCTGGTTGCTGGCAGCTCGAACCGGTTGCTGGACGACAAGCGAGCGACTCGTGGCGATGCAGGCACGACAACAGGGCGATGCAGGGGCGCAACAACAAGTTGGGACGCGGTCTCCTCGGCTGGGAGCTC
The DNA here is from genome assembly GCF_018294505.1 of Triticum aestivum. NCBI lineage: Eukaryota > Viridiplantae > Streptophyta > Magnoliopsida > Poales > Poaceae > Triticum > Triticum aestivum. The sequence continues at coordinate 96,881,968 of NC_057797.1, read as the reverse complement.
GGGCTTCTGGACGGCAGCACGCTAGAGGCAGATCAACGCGGCGGCGAGCTCCTGTCCATGGCAACAGAAAAGAGAGAGAGAGGATTGAGAGAAAGAAAACAGAGGAAGGAGAAGAAGGGAGAGAGGGGCGTGAGGGAGGATGAAGGGCCTCGATCCAATTGGGATTGAACTCTGGCTGGCTGCGGGTTGGTAGATCGGAGGAGGTGCTGGTTGCCTCGGGTGAGATCCCGAGGGAGATGGCAGCGCTACGGATGGAATGGATGGGACAGGGGCCTAAAAACTAGGGTTAGACCGAATATATATAACCAGTGGATTTTTGGTAGGGGCTAGCTCGTCCCTCCGATCGAAATCGTATGGTCGAGAAAAAAATAGGTAGGGAGTCCAAAAAGAAAAACAGAGATGTTTTGTAGATGTTTGGGGATGATCCGGACACAACGGTAGCGACAGTCCGGGTCGGATTCGGGACAACTTTCGGACACGCGCGCGAGGAGGGCCGCCGGCTGACGAGAGAGGTTAGGTTCGACCTGGCGGTAGGTAATGGACTGTGTAGACGGTCTAGGGAGGAAAGAGAGGGAAAGCCCGACAGCAGTTTTTGGAGACCGAAAACATCCGACGATTTGATCGACTATATTGTCGCTATAGTTATCCGTTGGGGTGTCAAATGGACTCTGAATGTGATGAAATTCGGCAGGGGTTCTATATACACTATAATAAGACCGCACACCAACTCTCATCCCATTCCGAGAACATTTTCTGGCCACTTATAAAATAATATTACAAACGTGCCGCGGGCGCGTGCAAGTGTGTCTTGGCTCAGAACGGACAACGGACGGAACTGGGGGAATCCGGATGGATGCAAGTTTTGAAAACATGTAGATGAATGCGGATGATGACATAGCAGTAAGCAACACGCAAGCAAAAGACAAGGCAACACCAGCGAATAACTGGAAGACACCTGGCGCATCAGTCTCGGGGCGTCACATCAGTAGTGGAGCCCAGTTGGGACGATCGAGGATCTAGCATTTGGGGTGGTCTTTCTTTATTTTGGTTCCGTAGTCGGACCTTTGTTTGAACCTTGGACGATGTATGGATTATTTATGTATTGTGTGAAGTGGCGATTGTAAGCCGACTCTTTATCCCTTTCTTATTCACTACATGGGATATGTAAAGATTACCCCTCTTGCGACAGACCTACCATGTGGCTATGCCTCTAAGTCGTGCCCAACACGTGGGAGATATAGCCGCATTGTGGGTGTTACAAGTTGGTAATCAGAGCCTTCCCCGACTTAGGAGCCCCCTGCTTGATCGAATCGCTGGTGTTGTTGAGTCTAGAACAAAATGTTTTGAGTCTTAGGATTATATATATTGGAGAGTAGGATTCTTTTTACTCCTCAGTCCCTTCATCGCTCTGGTGAGGCCTCTCTACGTAGAGTTTTGACTCTTCTCTCCTCAAATTTCATGATTTTTTTAGGATCACACGGGTATCTTGGAATCGTTCTGATGGTTTTGTGATGAGAACATTGTTCTTGGTGCCTCCTGACAATTAGGGGTTGTGGCAGTGTCCCGGGGAGTTGACCTCCGAGGTGTTGTCGTCACAATTTTATCATTGCAGTTCTGGAATACCTGAGTTCGCCGACATCGAAAATCTCTTTTATGCAGTTGTTGGTGAGATAACCTCGACGCCACCGAGTACTGGGGCAGGAGTTCAGGAATATTGCCATAACTCGTATAACGGATACTTTTCGAAGGTTGAGGTACAGGATTTCCAAAGGTTTCTTGGTTATGTGTTGAAGGATGGATACAACTAGATGTAGGAATTGTTAGTTTGGTGAGATATTATGCTTCCTGTCGTGGAATTGTCACGGCAGATGTCCTAGTGAAAGGACTTAGTCGTGGAGCCATCGCAACTAGGAAGCTTAAAGGGGTTAATCGAAATAAAGGACACGAGAGGTTTATACTGGTTCGGCCCCTTGCGGTGAAGGTAAAGCCTAGTCAAGTTGTTGTGGTATTGCTAGGTTTTGATGACCAAGGAGCGAAATACTTTGGCTTGGCTCTCGATCTATTGTTTCTTGCCCTAAGCTGCCGCCAGGTCATCCCCTTATATACACGGGTTGACGCCTGGCGGCCTACAGAGTCCCGGTGGCTCATACAACGTGTCCGGCTCGGTAACTTCTTTTACATGCCTTACTTTACAAGTCTTACTCATACATAGAGATTTACAATTATGGGCCTTAAGCCGCCTCTGGGCTTGGGCCTGCTACAAGTCTTATAATGAACCATCGCCTTGTATACTCGTTGGGCTTCTTTGAGTAACCCGCCATGAAGATTGACTCGGCCCCTCCTGGGCGGGTCATACCTGGTAGTTATATCCCCAACATTAGGCCCCAGGTTGATTTGAACCTTGTTCTTGTGAATCTCTAACCTTAGACAAAATCCATATTCCGCAGTTTGTAAAATCTCTATAACCCACCATGACGTCTGAGGGAGTCCTGGATTAGGGGGTCTCTGGACAGCCGGACTATATCCTTTGGCCGGACTGTTGGACTATGAAGATACGAGATTGAAGACTTCATCCCGTGTCTGCATGGGACTCTACTTGGCGTGCAAGGCAAGCTAGGCAATACGGATATGCATACCTCCTCCTTTGTAACCGACCTTGTGTAACCCTAGCCTCCTCCGGTGTCTATATAAACCGGAGGGTTTCACTACTAGGAAAATGCTTACCAGTAGCGCGGGCACCAGCGCTACTGCTACGGTGCTACAGCTATTTTGTAGCAGTAGCACGTTTTTAGGCCAGCGCTATTGGTAAGTTCAAGTACTAGTAGCGCGTTTTCAGGCCCGTGCTACTGCTAACATTTATGTTCTTTTAGCATTTTGGCGCTGTACATGTTTAAACAGATATATCTTTTATACGATAATAACTCATCATGAACTAGTCTGTTTAAATAGCATATTCATTACCACTTGTCATCACCATCAAACAATGTTCGTCAATGAGACATCATATAACAAGTTGGTCACTAGTCATAATCACAACTCCTCCTCATCATCATCAACTCTAACACATTGTAGCACATAATAACACATTCTAGCTATGACTTACTCCTCTCATAGGACCTACTCTACCCTCTCTTAGGTAAAATATCATAAAACAAGATAGGCATTGACGGTGCATTAAGGAAACTTGACTCTCCATAATAAAGAACGGAGATCATCTTGCCTCCAAGTCTTAGCCTACGCACAATGTTGCTTCCAAGTAGCTCTCTACCATGGTTCAAACATTTTTTGAAATCATCTATTATCATGGCTTCCTCGCTTTTAGAAATCCGGTATGGACAGGAGTGATGTGGATACTGCGGCTGACCTGGCCGTGGTGGCCGTAAGCTCATAACATTAACGCGACCTCTCATCAACATCAGATAAGGCACACAATCCATCGGGATTTTCTGTCCAAAAACATAGTAATAACTTTGTAGTTAGCAATGTAGTTTAGTTTTAGAAGAATTTATGCAAAAGATGCACGGATGTCGTAATAGTAGAAAATCTTACCATGATATCTCCATTGATGTTACCGTAGTTCAGCACATGCACTAGTGGCACGTATTGACCATAATGTGGAGGAGTTTTATAATAGCTATTGTAATTCTCAATATCAGTAAAAAATGCGATAAGACCATCTTGCTCCTTATAAGTTAATTGTGCTTCATCATTGTAGTAGTAGGTTCTCTCTAGCATTTTCCGTACATTTTTTGAAGAACAAAAATAAGTTGTCAATGGAAATAAACTGTCAAATATTTTGAAATAAAGAATATAAATTACTTAGTAAATATGTTTAAGAAACTCACACAGTGGTAGAACTGGAAGCGTGTCAACAAGGACCCAAATGGTCATATCATTTTCGTCGATGTCAGGATCACCAAGATCGAAGGTGAGAAGCACACCCTCATGAAAATCATACGCCTTGCAAAGGGCTTCCCAATTCAGGCAACCAAAATTGGATGAGTTCACAGAATTTTATAGATTTACAGCAAAATCATAACCATGATGGGTCCTTAGATGAATTATCTTTGTCTCCATTCTTTCATGATCTTCAAAACCCATCTTCTCCAAGACATAGCGTCTTGCATGGCATGGGATAAGATAGTCGAATTGTAAAAGACGGAAATTACACATTGAAGAAGTAGAGAAGTCGTGCAAAAAATAACAAAAAACACTTGTCGACGTTGCGTACCGTTTCAACATCGAAGGTCTCTTGGAGCTTGATGCTGAAGCGCCGACCTTCTACCAAGTGAGGCCTGTCGCACAGACCGCACTCATCTTCGCAGTAGTCGCACATAGTGAATTCCCTTTAGTCATCAGACATTTCCTAATAGGTAATTAATAATCCATCATCGAATACATATATAGTAGTTTGTAGCAAAGATCATCATATAACAACTAGAACACCTAAAATTTGTAGTTTGTAGTAGTTCGTAGCAAAGATCATCATATAATCCATCATGAATACATATATAGTAGTTTGTAGCACAAACCGCGCTCATCTTTTGCATTCAATAAATAAATAACTAATAGGTAATTAATAATCCATCATCGAATACATACATAGTAGTTTGTAGCAAAGATCATCATATAATATCACTAATACATCTCGAATAATAGCTCCTCTAGGTTCAGTGGGCCGCGGTGGACACCCAAAGAGAAGGAACCATCACCGGATCATAGCTCCGGTGAGATCCCCAAAGAATCTGCCAGATATTGGAGAACTGGCCGTGCGCCAACGCAACCAAGTAGCGCTGGACGTGCGTGTTCTCCTCCATGACACGGTGCTGTACCACCTGCGCTGGGGACTCAAGCCTCTCCACCAATGCAGGCCCGCGTGACCGCCACCAAAGAAGCTCCGGGTCGATGACGGGCTGGCTCCTCACTAAGCCGTGCTCACCAGAAGGTAGCACAACCCAGTACCAGCCCGGTGGAGCCTAGTCCCGGACATGGCTCCTCGGCTCAACCAGGAGTCCTCCGCCGAGTCGACGATGAGGATGCGGGATGGGCATCGTCGATGTCGAGAACAAAATGCTTAATTATGAAACAAAATTAATAAACACTTAGCAAAATTTGGCATGACCTTTGCTAAAAACAGGACATATAGAGCGCCTGAAATTTTCCAGAACGTAAACGAATTGACATTTCTGGCAAAACATAGGCCACTCGGAAAAATATGACATGTCCAAAATGTGACATGTTCAAAATATGCATGACATGTACACTTCAAATTTGCGTATTAACAGGAAAAATTTCTTTAACTAAAAAAATAACAACAATTGCTTTAACTAAAAAAACACCTAGAATTCTGTTAACTACACCTAAAACAACTAAAACACCTAAAATTCTGTTAACTACACCTAAAACAACTAAAACACCTAAAAATCTTTTAAATACACTTAAAACACCTAAATTCTATTAACTACACCTAATTAGAAACCTAGCTAAATTTCTATCCTAACTTTAAAACCTAGCTAAATTTAAAAACCTAGGGTTCATACGAATTAACTAGGGTTCATACCTAATCTGTCCAAGCAAGGGTTCGATCATGCATAACCTAAATTATTCTAAAACCTACATTTTTAACTAAAAAACCTACAAATTTAACTAAAACACCTACAAATTCAACTAAAACACCTACATTATTCTAAGAACCTACATTTTTTACCTAGGATTCAAAATAATTAGGGAGGAGGAGGGAGGAGTACCTCTCGGTGGAGGAGGGCTTGCGCGGGGGGGGGGGGGGGGGGGGGCGACCGGCGGGGGAGGATGGCCGGTGCGCGCACGGGGGGGGGGGGGGTAGGGGAGGAGGGCCGACGCGGGGAAGGGCAACCAACAGAGGAAGAGGGGCCCGCGCAGGGAGGGCAGCCGGAGTAGGACGCGGGGGCTGCGGCTGGATCAGGGGAGGGATTCGATCTGGTGTGAGCGTGTGAGTGTGAGTGAGGGGAGAGGGGTGCGTGCGCGGGCTGGTAAGGGAGAGGAAGCAGAGGTGGGCCTAGCGGCAGCGTGGGGGAGGAGGCCCAGCGCTATAGCTAAAGCTACAACAGGGGGCTGAGAGCATGGCCCATTAGCAGCAGCGCTGGCCGTGAAATACAACGCTACTGCTAACATGCGCTTGTAGCGCTGGTGCTGGCCGGCACTACTGCTAAATAGCAGTAGCGTGGGGTCTCTAACCAATGCTACTGCTAAATGTCTACCTATAAGCATTTTCCTAGTAGTGTTGTAGTCCGTAGGACAACAAACAATCATACCATAGGCTAGCTTCTAGGGTTTAGCCTCTCCGATCTCGTGGTAGATCTACTCTTGTACTACTCATATTATCAAGAATAAATCAAGCAAGACGTAGGGTTTTACCTCCATCAAGAGGGCCTGAACCTGGGTAAAACATCGTGTCCCTTGCCTCCTGTTACCATCCGCCTTAGACGCACAGTTCGGGACCCCCTACCCGAGATCCGCCGGTTTTGACACTGACATTGGTGCTTTCATTGAGAGTTCCTCTGTGTCGTCATTATTAGGCTTGATGGCTCCTTTAATAATCGATAGCGATGCAGTCCAGGGTGAGACTTTTCTCCCCGGACAAATCTTTGTATTCGGCGGCTTCGCACTGCGGGCCAACCCGCTTTGCCATCTGGAGCAGATCGAGAGTTACGCCCCTGGCCACCAGGTCAGGTTTGGAAGCTTAAACTACACGGTCGATATCCATGGAGACTTGATCTTCGACGGATTCAAGCCCCTTCCTAGTGCGCCACACGGTCACAATGAGCATGATTTAGCTCTACCATCAGACAGTGCTCAGGAGATCGCACCGGCAACCGCTCCGACCCTCAATGCAGAACCAGTTGCGCCATCCATGGATGGGTGGATAGACCCCGCCACGGAGGCCGTATCCTCAGCGGCGATCGAGCCGAGTATCGACCTTACCCTTCTCGAGAGTTGTGATGCCAAGCTGCCGGATCCTTGCCCGGCCATGGACTCCGAAACCTGCTTTGCTCTACTGCCAAGCTGCCGACGACCCTCAGGTATATATTCCTTCGAAACCTGCCTTGCTCTACTGCCCCATCTCCCTTCGTGTGGATCCTTTTCTACTTCCGTCTGCTGTTCCAAAGCCACCTAGACTTCTACTAAGGCACGTGCTTTGCACATATGTTCTGTATGATAGATACTCATATACCTTCTTTTTAGAGAGAGAAATGGGTACTCGTATCTCGAGTAGATATCATAGTGTGTTTGTTTGCATGATCTAAGGACTATTCTGAAATAAGAAGCAAATCACTTGCACAAATCAAACTGAGTTCCATGTAAGAATTTGATTACAAGATAAAAGTTGTAGTTTTATTATATGCTGTTTCCTGGGTTCCACTGATGTATAGTTCCAGAGTTGTTTGACGGTTTACATGCATGTTTATGGACTATTTTGTGCAACTAAATAAGTCATTTAGGTCTGATAGACACTCATGTCCTGTATTAGCTTGAGGTATAGCTTATGTATGACTAAAATAAAATATTACACTTTTTCTGCGAATAATAAAAATATTACATTTCTCGATGAAGCAGAATATAACTTTAGCTAGCATCAGCCATGCAATGTTATGTTATGTGAACAGTGTAAACTTTGCAGTATAGCGGCATCTAAAAAAAATCCATTTTTATAGTAATCTAAAAAATAAGTTAGTAGTAGAGTGTTTATTTCCCAGGTGACAACGGGGAACCAAAATGTGCTAGCTATTTGCCAACTTGTCGTACTTGCATGTGAGGAGGTGGCAGCAATTTCTAGACATTTCTCAACTTTAGTAGGTGCAATCCAGATTCAACGGGGACTTCTATATTTGTTTACTTGGAGAGCAGAGTCGTCCATGTGCACAAGGAGTGGGAGCGAATCCGGCGGCTCTTAGCCGACAGATCATGTCATCCTTTGTTTGATGGACGGAAGTGATATGCATGAGAGGGGAAATGAATGGTGGATTTTGAGCCAATGCTTGTTTGGGCGGGAGAACCGAAGATGGAGTGGTAAATCCAATTTCAAAACTGCCGCATTATAGTAGTAGTAGATTAGAAGTAAAGCTATTTCATACAGTCGACTCAAAGTGTTGGTTCAAACAGGGAAGAAAGTGGGAAAGTTGTTTCTAGGAGGAAACGGGGGAAAGTAGTAATATCTGTCACTGTTTAAATAACCGTATATCTTATTTGCGCAAACAGGGATGTCTGTCTCCATATTGTTTCGGGATGTCTGTCTCCGTATCGTTTCTATCCGCGCAATCAAAAGCACACACCTCAGTTTTAGTACAACTGCGCAAAATGAGATGGCTATCCCTCGCTGCCGTTGTCTAACCCCCCGTCTTCAAGGTATCCCTACATTGGTAGTAACTAAGGTAGAATGACCAACGCAATCTAAAAGAAGCTGATTTGTACGTTTTACTTCCTGATTGCAGTGCAGGGACGAGCGAAAACAACTCCATCCTAGTCTGGAACGCACTTTCTACCAGTTCATCCATGGACCAAGGACTAGCTATCATGGCTGCACGGCGGTTTTTTGGACAGGTGCGCGGAAAAGAGGCATTGTGGTCTGCTTATTTCTGCAAATAGCGGTGCTTAAATTTAGTGGAATGCACAAGCATTTCAGCTGGTCAGTACACTGCATGGTTTAGTTCAGCATTCTAGCTGATCCCACAATTATAATTGGTTATTCTGGAATGAGAGAACCTAACCCTGAATGGTGGCAACAAGAAAAACCCAGAGTGAACTCCAGGAAATTTAAGCCTGCCAGGAGGCCCTTTGCTCAGAGAGAAGCCTTGCTTGTTTTTTCCTGATTTGTAAACCTTCTCACAACTTTGTCTTTTGCTGTGAACTAGTATATGTTTGTTATGTTCTATGAATCATTGAGATGTATAAAATTGCTTAACTTATGCTTTTCAAGTTTTTTATGAAGACAAGTTTAATGTGAGTGTTCCACATGAGCATTGGACTAGCATGTGAACGTTTGGAATTTATTACATTGTGGCCTCAATTGACTGCATGAACCACTGTAACAAGATACATAGTTGCTTATATGTCAGACAACAGATTGTTGATTGTTAGCTGGTCAATAGCCTAGTGTTGAAGCGAGCTGAGCCAATGTGCATTGTTTTGCACAACTACTTACAAGTGGGGTAGCACCAACAATGTTTACAAGTACTTATGTATACGTCGGCGCACGGTTCTCGAACGAGTGCTCTTTTTCATCAAAACACACACTGCTCGTATGATAAACCATGACAACTTATGTCTTACCATGCCATATTCATGAAAAAACTAGTGAGGACGCATTTGTTTCGGCAACAATTACAATGGTTCTCACATGATTCACAGGCACACAAAAGTAGCAGCATTTCCCATAGACGGATTCAAACCGAGTACTAGCCCTAGAGGGGTCGATAAGAGGCAAGGTTCGGATAATTGGACACAATCCAAACTACTATTAAACACTAGCTGGGGCAACTATTTCATGCCTCGATCTAATTTGCGCTGGACACAGGATGGACCTTGCCATGAACATCATCAAGGACGTCCCGCAGCAGCTCAATCCTGTGAACCTTCATGAAGACAACCTTGTGGCCTTGCTACTGATAAACTTGTTTGTGGAGGCATGCCACGTCATCTTCCTGCGTAAGCTTGACAAGAACAACATTCCTCACAAACAAAGGAGTAGCTTTGAACTTCTTGTGCTTCAGTACACCCTGGACAACACGCCTGACAATAGTGAGGCTAGAATACAACTCTTCATTGGTATAACCACAAATGGCTTCCAGGATCCAACAGCCTAAGAACCCTGTTTTCCCAGTGCGTATATTCAGGTCGTCCGCCTCATAGCGGGTGACATGTACAACCACACAATCCTTGTCTGCATCAGGGCTCTAATTGAAACAGAAACAAATTCTGAATTACTTTTCAGTATAAGAAACACAAGTTATTTAAACCACTACATATACCATGGAATCGAAGCTAATAAAATTTTGCATTATTAATCACCACATACTTCCTTTTCTAAAAAAAATCACCACATACTTAGATGAAAAAACGCAATCGAGATCGGCAAAGAAGGAAATCACCTTGGGCAGCTCAGCGGGGGGGGGGGGGGGGAGGGACACATCCTCGATGGGGGAAAAATGCTCCCGCAGTGCCCCAGGGGCTGTAACCTCAAATGGGGCGTTGACCATCTCAGTATCTGGGTCACCTCGGTGGTTGTCTCCATCTTCTTGGAGCTCTCTGTCTCGTGGGTATCAGCCTCCCGCGTCTGCTCCAATATCTGCAGATATTTGCCTGGTTCTCCTTGGTCCAACATGAAACTGACGAATACTAGGAGTCCACTGAAAGGAAAACACAATCGCAATGACAATGAAACAAAAAAGAGAGTGAGGATCAGTTATTGCTTTGCAAAAGCTCTTTTTTTTCCTCTGAATGAAAATATACCAACATCGCGGATCCGCTTACCTTCCCTTCGTTCGGAGAGAAGAACAGTGGGAGATGCAAGTGTTGCCTTTCTTGAAGACGGTGAGGGAGAAGGGGATTCAGCGAAGAGTGAAATGATGGTTGCTTCGTCCGTCAAACTTAGACTGTGGGGAGGTGAGGTTTTGTGATACAACGGCTAATTACTGCGGCGCTACGACCGAGGTGACTCTCCGCCTGCATACTGCCTTCTAATTTGGTGGATGGCATTTGGGCCCGCGCGCTGCATGGCCCGCATGTCGGTGAACAAAAGTATATGGGCATTCAGTAGAGGGAGACGTTTCAATGACCTAGGAGGAGCCAGAAGCGGTAGAGTGTCTCCATTGTACTAGTAGTAATTGTTTTTATGGGTAGCTGTAGAGTGTCTCCACTGTACTAGTAGTAATTGTTTCTTGGCTCCCAAGACAAAACAGCCGATCCACACTTGTAAATAGTAAAATCAATTCAAAAACAAGGGTGCTCTTCTTCCTCCTCGCTCCCACCCACCTCACGTCAGCTGGCTCCACTCGTACCCCCAAATTCCTCACCTCACTCCTACAGAAAACCCCAGCTCCCCTTCTTCCTCACTCCTACAGAAAACCCCCAGCTCCCCTTCTTCTTCGCTCGCACTACAACCAGGCTCGTCATTCGTTACTCTGCTCAAATCCATGAGCGCGACGCGACGCCCTCGAGGAAAATGGAGTCGGCTGACCCCAGCGCCAAGAAGATGAGGCTCCCACCAGCGGCGACGCCTGTTGTAGATCCCGCACCCGGCAGCGCGGGGAGAAGCGGCGACCCTACCCCCACCGGATCCCAGGAACCCGTAGAATCTCGGGTGGAACGCATCAGCGATCTCCTGGACGCCATCCTTGGGGAGATCATCTCGCTTCTCCGCACCAAGGATTGCTGCCGCACTCAAGTCCTCTCAATTTGGTGGCGCCCTCTATGGCGCGCCATTCCCCTTAATCTCGACTGTCGTTAGCTAACTCTCTTCAATGATTTTGAAATCCCCAGAGCCATCATCTCCTCCCACTAGGGCTCCGTTCAAAGCCTCTGCATCCTGTCATGCTATCTAAGCAAGCATACCATGCCCTGCACAGTGGACGCCTGGCTGGAATCCCCTGAATTCACAGAACTACAACTACTTGAGTTCTACTATTCCCCTAGAAATCACATACCACATACCGAACGCCATGAACTTGTGCCCTCAGCACCGATGTCCATCTCGGGGTTTTCGTCCTCTCTCCACACCGCCACCTTTGCGCAGTGCCACCTACCAGACAATCTGGTACTGAACCTTCAACTCCCATTTCTCAAGAAACTTTCACTTATGCGGGTTCGTATATCAGAGGCCTCATTGCATAGCATCATCCACTCCAGATGCCCTTCACTTGAGTGCTTGGTGCGTGTTTTCATAGTTAGAATCGGTTGTCTCCAAATAAAGTCGCCTAACCTTGCAAGAATTGGAATTTCTTTTGATGGAAGGTAGCTCATCATCCAAGATGCCCCTTCACTTCAGAGGTTGATCCTTGATTCTAGTTATTCACCGTTGCAAATAACCGTCCTCTCTGCGCCTAAACTGGAGACCTTGGTTGTAATACAGGATCTCTGTGCTCATGTCAATATGGTGTTTGGCTCCACAGTTCTTCAGGTACTTTATATTATCATCTACACTAGTAACCATAAGATGCATTTTAAATTCCTGCGCATAATTTATATATCATCTTGGAGTACACATTTTTTACTAATATTATGTTCTATGCTCAATGTAGAGTTTCTCCATGGATGGCCTATCAATGGTGCTGGATTCTGTCAAGATCTTATATATCCAAATGAATAGTTTTGATTTGAACAAGATTATTGGCTTGCTGCAATGCTTTCCATGTCTGGAGAAGTTGTATATAAAGGTGATAATTGTACTAGAATTATAGTGTACTAGAATTAACCGTTCAGCTGTTGCTCTTTCGACACTCTTCTTTTAGACCTTAACTGTTTTCAATCTTCATGTCTATTTAGGCAACAGGACAGGGTAAGAAAGTTATAACCAATCAGTGGATTCGTAAGCATCGGGATTTTCTCACTTCTCATGAGATTCGATTGAAGACAATAACGCTAGAACGATATGTAGCCAACCGTGCAAACACAAGATTTGTCACATTCTTCCTGCTAAATGCGAGGTTACTATTGTCCATCAGGCTTAAGTTTATCAGTAGCATGGTTTTGACAAATGGGTATGTCGAAGAGCAAAAAAAGGAGTTTCAGGTGGGCAAGAGAGCTTCTGAATGTGCCGGGCTTCTATTTACAACATATTATGGTCATAATCCAGTAAATTTTACGACCCAGGATGTTCATTCTATGGACTTGACCGATCCATTTGACTGTGACTGCCGAAAATAGTGCGGGAGTTAGATGTTTTTGCCCTCTTCAATCTGGTTTTTTTGTAAACCTGATGAACAATTGACCTTCGTGCTTTTGTACTGTTTTTAAGCTGGAGCTAGATGTTCCTGCCCTTTTCAACTCGGCTGTGACTGTCATATTTTCTTTGAAACAAGGCAAATGGCTTGCCATTCGTTTAATTTAGAGTGAAATATTGTAACAAATCCAAACCAAGGGAAATAACATCACTCTCGCCGGCTGCTTGAGCTCACTATGCATTACAGAAGCCAAGTGATTAGCCCCCACCAGCACCCACAAACTTATTTCGAACTAGCACATCAAATGGTCTGTAAATTTTCATAGGAAAGGCTGCATGACCGTGACAGATTTGGATTCTGACATTTCGGACCCGCTAGGAAATAGCCTATCCAAGGTGGTGTCGACTTACTAGCCAGTCAACAAACGATTCTGCCTACCAGCCGTTGGATTGACATCCAACATCTGTCGTGTATCTTCTATCTCTTGTCTTCTTCTTCCTCCAATCGCCCAAACCAAATCACCCGTCGGCTCCGCCTTCTCCCGCCTCCCATGGATGGCTGCGCCTCCGTCGCCCTACCATACGTACCCTCTAACGTTGGCCAGTTCCTCCCTCTATTCCCCCACACGTCCTGTTATTCTCCGGCGACGTCAGCCCCAACATGCACCCGCGCCCGAACTAGTCAACCCTCGTACTCCCCTCCGTATGCGACTGGACCGACGCATCTTCAATGGCTCCTGTTCGTTCCGTCTAAGGCCTCGCCGTCGTCCTCTGCCTTGCGGCCTTGGTTCGCTTGCCGTGCACGGTGCACCGCCCTCTTGCGTTGTCAACGTCGTCAACCACCAAGAGGAACAAGGAGATGACTGTACGTGGAGAGGATGACAGTAGGGACTCACCAGCGTCATGGCAGTATGCAAGCAAGTGCCTCTATAGTACAAGCCCAAAAATATGGTTCCTCCTAATGGTTGGACATCTGGGGCTCACGCCATTGTCAACGTAGTCAATAAACGAGAGAATTACACTACGAGCGGCTGACACCAGGGACCCAGCAAGTCACACAGTTTTTTGAGGAACAAGCAGTTGTTATTTATACTAGTTTTAGCGACGGATCAGGGTAACAACGGGGCTGTGCGGGGGCTGTGGCCCGTCTAGCCAGGGTTTTATTTATGTTTACCACATCATGAGCCCAGTTGTGTTTTTTCTTGCTGAAAATGGCTAGTCCAGTTCTATTTTTTTTAAAGAAATACCCAAACAAGGCCTACTTGCTTTATCAGCCCTGCTGGGCTGCAAATCTTTCAAGATGAGGAGAGTTTCATTCGGTTTGCCCAGAAATGGGCTTTACATTTTTAAAACACATCAAACCGAGAATTAGTTTCAATTTTTTTCATTACAAGATCTTAAATTCCATTGAATTTTATGCGTGGACAATTATTTGGATTTTATATTTTTATCAATTAATTTTCAAAATAGTTTGAACGTGAATCAATATTTTTGGATTAAAAACAGTTGACCGCACCGGAATATGCAAAATTTCGTATACTTTTTAACCGTGGCCACAATATGGGGTGTGATGCTAACAAAGAGAAGATGGGCTCCAAAAAAATCTTAAGAATTAGCAAATGGGCTGTACATTATTAGAAATAATGGCAGATGGGTTTTATGCTGTTTTCCACAGATTTGAGGTTGACTTGTGCGCCTACTACAGGTTGACGTGTATGCTTTCATAAAAAAAGGTTGACGCACACGCAACGCCCTGTCAACTTAGTCAACACACGAGAGCATTGACTGTTGGATGTCCATCCAATGGCTGTCGTGCTTCTTCAATCTTTGCTCTTCATGGTCAAGCCGCTCAAACAAGCGCCGGCAGGACTGCCTGCTCCCTCCTCCTGTGGCCGGCTATGCTGCTGCGCAGGCCTCACGGCCCCATCGTACTCCCATCGCTGGCCTAGCCATCCCTCTACTCACCCACACATGATGTTATTCTCCGGCGACGGCAGACGAACCAGTAAACTCTCGTACTCCTCCGCGTGGGAAACAACTGCCGAGTATTCCCTGGCTCCGTGTTGTTCCCTTCCTAGGCCTCGCTGTCGTCCACCGCCCTGGTGCTCTCGGCGCGGTCTGGTCAACATGGTCAATGAACGACATCCACCGGAAGTGGACTGTATATGGAGAGGCTGACAGCTGGGTCCACGGCCGCACGCAAGGAAATGCCTCCTTATTACGCGCAAAATAATGATTCCTCCACCTGACATCTAGGACCCACAGGAAGGGGCTCTGTATTTCGCGAAAAAATGTTCCCCCCGCTGACAGGTCAGACCCACCAGCTATATCTTCGCATGCAAGGAAGTGCCTCCTTATTACGCCAAAAAATGAATACCCCCTGCTAGCTGGGACCCACCAGATTGTTGGGCTGACTTGTGGGCCTACTAAGTTGACAGGGACGGAGAGCTTTGTCAACTTAGTCAATACTCAAGTGACCGAATGATGTCCATCCAACGGCCATAGTGCTTCTTCAACCTCTAGTCTTGTTGCTGCAGCCGCACAAAGCAGCGCCGGTCGTGCCGCTTGCTCCTGCCTCCCGTGGCCGGCTGTGCTACCGCGGTGGCCTCACCGCCCCCATACTACTCCCACCACTGGCCAGGCCATCCCTCCACTCACCCACACCCCCTATTATTCTGCAGCGATGACAGCCTCACACCGTAGCCAAACCGGTGAACGCTCGTACTCCTCTCTGCGTGGGCATCCACTGCCATGTCTCGCACGGCTCCGCGTCATCCCCTTCCTAGACCTCGCCGTTGTCCACAGCCGTGGCACTCTCGGCGCGGCGTGGTCAATGTGGTCAACGACCGACTTCCATCAGAAGAGTACTGTACGTGGAGAGGCTGACAGCTGGGTCCACGACAGCCGCAAGGAAGTGCCTCCTTATTATGCGGAAAATAATTATTCCTCCACCTGACAGCGGGGACCCACTGGACAGGCCACCAGTATTTTGCGAAAAAAATCTTATCCCCCTAACTACTGGGACCCACTGGACGGGCCACCGTATTTCGCGAAAAAAACGTTCCTCCCGCTGTCAGCTCGGACCCACCGGAAGTGCCTCCTTATTATGCACAAAAAATGAATATTGCCCCGGCTAGCTGGGACCCACCTTGGTGGGAGGTTGACTTGTGGGCCCACTAAGTTGACGGGGACGAAGGGCTTTGTCAACTTAGTCAATATGAATGATTCTAGCTGCAGTGACCGTACGATGTCCATCCAACGGCCGCAGTGCTTCTTCAACCTCTGGTCTTCTTGCTCCAGCCGCCCAAAGCAGCGCCGGTCGTGCCGCATGCTCCTGCCTCCCGTGGCCGGCTGTGCTGCCGCAGAGGCCTCGCTGCCCCTACTATTCCCACCGCTGGCCAGGCCCTGCGGCGACGGCAGCCTCATACCGCAGCCGAACCAGTGAACCCTCGTAGTCCTCTCCACGCGGGCTTCCACTGTCGCATCGTCCCCTTCCTACCCCTCGCCGTCGTCCACCGCCATGGTGCTCTCCGCGCGGCGTGGTCAACATGGTCAAGGAACGACTTCCATCGGAATAGTACTGTATGTGGAGAGGCTGACAGCTGGGTCCACGGCCACAACCCAGTTTTTTTGTGATTTGCCAAGTAAGTCGCTTTGTCAGGCCTGTTGGGCTACAAATCTTTTAAGACGAGGAGAGCTTTCATTCGGCTGGCCGAGAAAATGGCCCATCAGTAATGAGAAATGGGATGTACATTTTTAAAACACAACAAACCGACAATTAGTTTCAAATATCTTTTTTTATTTCAAGATTTTAAATTACATTAATTTGTATGCGTGGAGAATTTGTTGGATTTTATATTGATATACATTTATTTTTAAAATTAGTTTGAATGTGAGCCGAAACTTCGGGATTAAAAATAGTTCGGTCCTGTCACATCCCTGCTTTTAGTCATGCATTAGGATTAGATGAACATGTGCATCATGTTTAAATTTCTTTTAAACTTGAAATGGGGCCTAATCAACCCCAACACCCCCCTGAAAATGCTAATTTCCAACAATTGGAATTTCAATGAACCCAAAATGCCCTTCATAAAAGCCCACCATTTTTGGTCTTGACTAAAACCTCTGCCAAAAATGGTCTTGCAATTTATGGAGCCATTCTGGATTTTTGAACAAGCCATAAGTATTTGAATTTGGGCATTTTAAATGCTATAAATATTTTAAAGTGCTCAAATAATCTTGGAAGCATTTTTAGGCAGTTGAGAATATTCCCAAATGTGCCTCTGAATATTTCCAGAGTTTTTGGAAATGAAACAGTATTTATTCTATTTCAATACACATAGCAGGAAATAAATAAAAGCAAAACAGAAGAGAGAGAGAGAGAGAGTTAGAGCTTACCTGGAAGCCCACCAGCCGGCCCACCTAGCTGGCCCGGCCCAGCAGCCGCTCCACGCAGCTGCTTCGCCTAGCCAGCGAGGCGAGCAGGTGCTCGACGGCGAGCACAGGAGCTCGCCATGCCACCTCTCTGCCTGCCTGCCGTCGCCCGCGCCAGCGTGATGCCTCGAAACGCCTCCACGTCGCGCACCAAACCCCCTGGACACGCCCATTCCCCCTGCCTCTCTCCCTCGCTCCCCTCCGCCATGGCCGATGCAGCCACCGCTGTTCCGCCGCCGTAACCGTGTCCACCACAGTCCTCGCACCGCCCCGACGTGTCCTGAAGCTCCGCCACTCCCTCCTCGACCGTCCCACCGAGCCACGCGCCGCCGGAGGCCCCTGAGCGTCCTCACCGAGCTCGTCTTCAACCTCCTGCCGGCTAGATCGCCTCCGCCGCCCCGCTTGCTCCGGCTCGTCTCCGACCTCGCCGTCAACTCCGTCGCAACCGCCGTGAGCTTAGCCACCTCCCTATCCTCTCCGCTCTCCTTCTCGTGCACCACAACAAGCTCACGGAGTTTGCCCGCACGCGCCGCCGCGGAGCTCGTCGTCGACGAGGCTCCAGCAATGCCATGGCCACGCCACGTAGTCCACTAACCTCACCATGTTTCCAGGAGCCTAACGCACCTTTCCACGCGCCTCGCCGTGCCCTGCAGCCTCGGTTCCGAGCTCACTCGAGCTCAGACCGCCGCCAAACTCGTCGCCGGCGACATTTCCAGCCACCCTAGCTCCACCCACTGCCACCAAGCGATGTGACTTGCCCCTAGCTACTCGTAGGACCAAACCACAGTCGATTTGGTCGACTGTGGGCAAAACCCGAGCCCCTCCGCCGCGTCTGTCGTCGCTGGTGTCAAGCGGCCGGCGAGTTGACCACGTTTGACCATGGACTGACATGTGGGCCCAGGTTGACTTCCCCCCTGAGCCTATGATAGGTGGGGCCGGCCTGTTAATTAGTTTAGGATTAGTGTTAACTAATTTTCATTAGTTTAGGACACTGACATGTGGGCCCAGGCCCCACAGACAGTTAATTAGTACTAATTTAATCCTGTTAGCTAGCTGAGTCACTGACAGACAGGGCCCACCAGTCAGGTTTGACTGGCTCTAGCGCCTTTGACTCGCTGACATCACAGTGACGCAGTGCTGATGCAATTATTCTTTTTCTGGATTTATTTTTATATAGGAAATTCCAGAAAATAGCCAAAACTTCTAAAAATCATAGAAAATCAACCATAGCTCCAAATTAAACAAATTATATATGAAAAATGATCAGAAAAATTCAATCTGTCCATCTGTAATGGTCTCATGCATGACAAACCACTTTAACCTTTCTGTTTAGGTGAAACAAGCTAATACACTTTTTGTGCATAAGGACTTTAACCTTCATTTGAATCTTTGATTCAAGTGGACCCATTTCAACTTGTTTCACATTGCATTAGGCAGGACACATCATTTTGCCATCTCATAGCATGCATCATATTGTTGCATATTGTCATGTGTTGATTATGTGTTGTGTGTCCTTCGTGGTAGGTTCTCCCTCCGAGGATATCTCCGAGTATCCAACTGAAGGGCAGTACCCTACTACCACTACATGAGGCAAGCAGCCCCATTGATCATATCGATACAATCCCATGTTCTCGCCTCTACTCTCATTTACTACATTAAGACAACATCGTTTCAAACTGCTGTGTGCTACGGTAGTTGAACCTTATCCTCTGCATGACCTGTCATTGCCACAGTAACTAGATGATACCCACTAGCATGCGTAGGAGTTGATTGAGCCATGTTTGTGTTTCCTACCTTGCTATGCCTGCTATGCTTAGAGTTGTGTCAGGTCTGGTTCATCTGGGTGATGGGCTAGAATGAAATGATCATGTCGGTAATGTGAGCGATGTGTTGAACATGTTTTGGTAAAGGTATCGATGAGAGGCCATGTAGGAGTACATGGTGGGTTGTTTCATTGAGGCCGTCCCTAAGAACTGAGATCTGTATGTGTGATTTAAGATTCAGTTACTACCATACATTGGGCCTGAAACCAATGGACCCTCTCGGCTTCTTAATCACCCTACACTAGTGCAGAACCAGGCAATAGCACCGGTTCGTAAGGCCCTTTAGTGCTGGTTTGGTAACCGGCGCTAAAATGTAGGCACCGAAGGCCCCCCTTTAGTACCGGTTCAGCATGAACCGGTGCTAAAGGGCAACCACGTGGACGAGCCATCTTCGGGGGTAGGGAGCCCTTTAGTACCGGTTGGTGTCACCAACTGGTATTAAAATGTTGGGGGGGGGGGTTTGGGTTTACGATTTCTTTTTCATTTAATTTTGTGTTTTCCATTTAATTCTTTTTCGTTTGCTGGTATTTTACGATACTGCATATTATACACGTTATGCATATATATAAATAGAATTTCTAGTAGAACCGATCATTATATATATATATATATCATCGAATGTCTCACAACCACCATTAATTAATTCACACATATATACACACATGTATATATATATATATATATATACAATTTCTCCTAATTGGTGCCTTCGGAGCCAGTGGCATTAGCCTAGCTAATTGGTGCCTTTGGAGCACGATAACAATTGGAAGTGGTTCATGGGGGCAGTAGCGGGTAATAGTATTCTCCTTTGGGATCTATGACCTGGTCGAGCAAAAATCCTGCTATTTCCTCTTGAATTGCTTCTATGCAGTCCTGTGCTAGGAGCTTGTCCCGCACCTCCTTGAACTGTTAAGAAGGAGATCAATATGCATGTGTATTAGTTGTGTGACTAGATATCGATAATGGTGTAAAAATTTTTAATAGTGTTCTGACAATCGATATCGTATCCACTCCTGTCTTTGAGATTTGCTCCTTTCAGACGCCATCATGCGAATGTTCTCGCAAATGTAGTATGCACATAGATCATTCCCCGACGCCTGCTTCAGGGCCTTTACGAGAATGGAATTTTGATCAGATAATAACTAATTAAGCATGATAATTAAAGAGATGGCAGCTAGCTAGTACTACTTAATTACTTACCTTGGGTCGATACCATTTCAGACTTTGTTTCCATGGGCCTGGAGTGGCCCTGCTGAACTTTGCACAAGCCCTGCCCGCCAACAAAGAAAATGAATAAATGGGTTATTAAATAGTTGTTATCAGGAAATGACGAACTAATTAAATAGGCTGAGATATAGTTAATAATGATTGAAATTACCTGTTGACTATCCCGTTCACGATGTTGTAGTCACTTGCTTTCTTAAGTAGCGAGTCTAGTACTTCAATTGTTCCTTCATCAACTTTAATGATTAACAAGATCCAGTGAAATCTGCATGCACACACGTTTGCATGTCTTAATTAAGCAGGCATATGTAAGCAAAAACATGTAGCTACAGCTAGTAGGGAAAACAGAATTTGTAGTACAAGACAGTGTGACTCACTGGAGGTTGTAAGGAAGTAGTATATCGTCATTGTATTTGAGTTCCTTGAAGAACTGTAGCATGCTTTCCTCTACACATTTTGCGTGATATGGATCTATTTTCCATGTGTATTCATTAAAGGTATTTGGGTCAATGAACCCAATGCCATAGCGTCCACCTTTTTTCATTTCATAAATCTTCATCCTGCATAATACCACAGAAAACAATATAGTGAGGATAATTACAGGTAATGATTGATCAAAATGATCATCTAGCTTGAGACTTAAATTATAGAAAGAAATCACTTACAGACAATAGCAACTGACGATAGATTTGTCGAGTGCGTCTTTATTGTATAGCTGAAAAAGTTCTGAATACTCAACGGTCACAGCTTTCTTATGGTAGTAATGCTCCTCGTTGTCATTCACCATGAGGGACTCTCGATTGGAAATCTTGGTAATGTCCATGTACCATTGATGCAATTCATACATTATCGTTGGGAGCTTATTGACCTCCTCTGGCTCGACCAAAGGTTGGACCCGGGCATATTTCCGTTTTATTTCCTCCTCTCTTGTCGGAGACATGGGCTCGATATCGAGGAGTTGTCCAACAGTGATCCCGATCGATTCAGCCTGCACAATATGCTCCTCGTTTATTACCACATCGCCCACCCCGGGAACGTTAACAGTTTTCCCACAATAATATTGGGCGCGCCTACTCTCATGTGTTGTTGGCACAACAAGCGGGGGGATTGATTGCGCCGCCTGTTCTCCTAGATGGGGAATGGTTTTACTGCTCCTTTTGCCAGCTGATTTGCTCGAGCTCGAGCTCGCCTCTTTCTGTAGACGTGCTCGTTTTAACTCTTGATGTGGCGCTCATAGTCTGAGTCAACAGGCTTGGGAGCTGGTGGTCTAGCCATACGAATGAAGTGGTTAATCTTTTCCACATGCACTTTCTCCCTTGGCGGCGGTGGTGGTTTCGGTGCAAAATGGGCTTCCACCTCGGCCTTCGATATGGCTACGTTTTCCTCCTCGGACTTGTCGTAAGGCCTCTGCGGAAGAAGCGCGAGGCTTCTTGGACCATATTGAAATCGCTTGCCTTCGCCTGTACCTGCAGTAGTACCTCGACTTGTACCGCTACGCACCATAGCTGAGGCGACTCTCTTCCGTGATTGCTGAGGCGGTGAAGACGGCTGACGTGGCTGAGTTGGAGGAGGAGGAGTGGCTTGAAGCTGTGCCGGAATTGTAGGAGGAGTGGCCTGATGCTTTGCCGGACTTGGAGGAGGAGTGGCCTGAAGCTGTGCCGGACTTGGAGGAGGAGCGGCCTGACGCGTTGGTGGACTTGGAGGAGCGGGAGACTGCTGACTCGGTGGCGGACTACGACGAGGAGATGGATGACGCAGTGTCGGTGGCCTTCGAAAGATGATGCAATCCTTTCTCCATAGGATGATACGATGGTTGGCCTCTCCTAGTGTGTGCTCATCGTCACCTCCAGGAATGTCAAGCTCTAGCCCAGAATATTGGTCCACCACCTCATCAACCAAGACACGAGCATAGCCCGCTAGAATCAGGTTGCAATGGAAGGTTGCCTCGGGGGGATTTGTAAAAGAAAGGGCATCCGCCACCTTCATGGATATGTTCTTCATTTTGAAGTGTAGCTTGCAGTTAGTGTTCTCCATGATGTCATCCACTGGGTAGCTATCCAGCAATGCGTCGCCCGGGGCGGAACCCACGCTGCTTCTCGACATGGATGGGACGGTGCTATCCATTGGTGGATCATCCGCTAGCTGCTGAGACCCCCTTTGTTGGCTAAGTGAGTCGATCTGCTCCTGCTGCCGCTGGAATTTGATTGCCAAGTCCGCGTGCGCTGATTCTAGGCCTTGAAGGCGTTCATAGTCTAGCTTCCTCTGCTCCTCCTCCATCTTCCTCTTCTTCTCGTCCGCAATCTTCTTTCTCGCACGGGTTCTGTAGTCGGCGTTCGAGTCCGAAAACCTCTCATACCACGGAATAGCGCCCATGCCTTGTGTTCTTCCCGGGTGTTCAGGATTTCCCAGGGCATGCGTAAGCTCGTCGTTCTCTTTGTTGGGCTCGAACAACCCGGATCGAGCCTCTTCTATTGCAACAAGTAGCTTATCTTCGGCTCCGTCCAGACATGCCTTCTTGGAAACTTTGCCTGTCTTCGGGTCCAACTCCCCCCCCATGCGCATAGAACTAAGTCCTGCACCTGGGGGGCCAGCTCAATGTTTCTGGAGTGACACCTGCATCCTCCATCTCTTTCTCAGACTTATCCCACTTATGCATTCCCACCACATAGCCACCTGGCCCCAGCTTATGGAACTTATCCTTTTTTGCGGCATTGGCCTTGTTTATTCTCGGCCGTTC
Source organism: Triticum aestivum (assembly GCF_018294505.1). Taxonomy (NCBI): domain Eukaryota; kingdom Viridiplantae; phylum Streptophyta; class Magnoliopsida; order Poales; family Poaceae; genus Triticum; species Triticum aestivum. Next base: position 96,858,837 of record NC_057797.1, on the reverse strand, counting down.
CTTAGATAATTCCGAATCCTTGAATTTCACGAAATCGTCCCAATGAGCACTTTGGTTCTCTAGTGTTCCCTCGAATACTGGAGTCTTCCTTCCTCCGTTGACGTACTTGGCCCATTCACGAATCTTGTGGTTCTTGAATGCAACTGCCATGTTCCTAAGAGCAGCGTCCTTGACTTTCTCCATATCTGCTTTTGTGAAATGATCTAATAGGGTGAAATGTTCCATGAGCGTTTCCCAAAGCAAATGTTTTTGTCTGTCGTCGACAAAAGTAACTCCTGGACGTGGCTTTGCTGGCTCTCTCCATTCTTGAAGGGAGATTGGGAGTTGGTCCTTCACAAGAACTCCGCACTAATGAACGAACTTGTCCACAATCTTCTTAGGCGCGAATGGTTCGCCATTAGTTCTGATTGCCTCGATATTGTACTTTACGCCCTCCTTAAACTTTTTGTTCGGGCCTCGTTTCGTCCTGTTGCCTGAAGATTTGCTCGATCCGGATGGCTGAAAGAAGAAAGATCGATTTGTTAATATATCTTCAAGTCATTTAAAACATGTGATGATCACCAGATGTCTGTTTATATAAATATATATACCTCGCCGGTCTTTGTTGTTTCAAGATGAACATTTTCATAGTCATAGTTCATGACTTCATCAATTCGGTCGTCGCGATCGAATATCGTATCACCCTGCCCAGTGTTGTTTAGATATTCAGAGCCGTCATAATCTTCTTCATTGTGATCATCATCTGGCCTGCGAGGATTGCGTATGATATTGAATAGGTCCTCTTCTCCCTCTCTACCGGTATTGTCCGCCATAGGTTTTGTTTAACTAATCCAAAAGAAATATATTCAAATTACAATGCATGGATGCAATCAATTAATAAGGAAAAACTGAATCAATCATAGTACATAATAAGCATCATTGAATATAATCTCGAATACGTTGTCTCAAATAATAGATATAATCTCGAATACATCGTCTCGAATAATAGATATAATCTCGAATACATCGTCTCGAATAATAGACATAATCTCGAATACATCGTCTCGAATAATAGATATAATCTCGAATACATCATCTCGAATAATAGATATAATCTCGAATACATCGTCTCGAATAATAGAAATAATCTCGAATACATCGTCTCGAATAATAGACATAATCTCGAATACATCGTCTCGAATAATAGATATAATCTCGAATACATCGTCTCGAATAATAGATATAATCTCGAATACATCGTCTCGAATAATAGATATAATCTCGAATACATCGTCTCGAATAATAGATATAATCTCGAATACATCGTCTCGAATAATAGATATAATCTCGAATACATCGTCTCGAATAATAGATAATCTCGAATACATCACCTCGAATATTATATATCGAGTACATCACTGGCTAGGTAGCTAATAAAGATCAAATAATACAGAAGAATCTCGGACACTCGCGGTTCCTGCGGCGCGGGCGGTGGACACCCAAAGAGAAGGAACCCTCACAGGATCATAGCTGAAGTGAGATCCCTAAAGAAACTACCACGTATTGGAGAACCTGCCGCCCTCTAATGCAACCATGTAGCGATGGACATGCTCGTCCTCCTCCCTGACACGGTGACGTACCACCTCCGACGGGGCCGGCTCCCTCCGTACCGAAACTGGCCCACACGAACGCCACCAAATGAGATCAGGGTCGACGACGGGACCCGGGGCCGGGTTCCTCATCAAGCGGCGCGCCCCTCCAGGCAGCACCTCCCAGTGCCAGCCCGACGGATCCCAGTCCCGGACATGGGTCATCCGGACGTCGTCGCGGACAGGTCGACGGCGAGGATGCGAGCCGGGCATCGTCGAGAACAAATACTAGCTATATGCCCGCAAAAAGTAATATTTTTTTAATGATTGGATTTTGATAACTAAAATTTCTAACATTTCTATATAACTAACATTCCTATAACATTTCTAACAATGCTATATAACTAACATTTCTATAACATTTCTAATATTTCTATAACTGAAAAACAGAAAAAAAATTATAACATTTCTATATATATAACTAACATTTGTATAACATTTCTAATATTTCTATAACTAAAAAAAGAAAAATTTCTATATTTTTATAACTATTTCATAAGTAAAAAACAGAAAAATTTCTAACAATTCTAACATTTCTATAAATTTCTAACAATGTTGTATAACTAACTATTTCTATAACATTTCTAACAGTGTGTGTGTGTGCTCACCGGCGAGGCGAGAGGCGACGGGGGGCGGCGACGGGCGCGGCGACGACGGGGATGGCGACGACGGGGACAGGGACGGGGCGGCGACGACGGGAACGGGCCGGGGCGGCAACGACGGGGACGGGGCGGCGATGACGGGGACGGGGACGACGCGGGACGGGCCGGGACGGCGCGGCGGTGACGACGGGGACGACGGGGCAGTGACGACGGGGACGGGGCTGGCGACGAGGGATATGGAGACGGGGGCGGCGGGCGGCGGGGCAAAGGAGAAGAAGCAGATGAGAAACTGAAATTTTTGAAGTGTTTAGTTATATAGGATGGACCTTTAGTACCGGTTGGAGCCACCAACCGGTACTAAAGTCCTGTTTTGGCCAGGGCAAGCGGCGGGAACCGCACCCTTTAGTACCGGGTGGTGGCTCCAACCGGTACTAAAGACCCCCCTTTTAGTACCGGTTAGAGCCACCACCCGGTACTAAAGGGGGTGCGCTGGCGCAGGTGTGGTGCAAAATGTTTAGTCCCACCTCGCTAGCCGAGGGCGTCCGCACTGGTTTATAAGCCCCAGTGCGGTAGCTCCCTCGAGCTCCTCTCCAAAGCAGGCATACTGGGCCTGAATGTTCTGTGCTGCCCTGTGGGCCTACTGGGCCTTTGTGGGCCTGCATCCTGGCCCAACAACAGGTTGGGTTTCTAGTCATATGCAGGCCGCTGTGGCGTAGTAGGTGGGCTTTTTTTCTTATTTTTATTTCTTATTTTTTTTTTCTTTATGTATTTTTGTTTGAGTTGTTTTTTTGCTGTATTTAGAGTTTCTTTGTGAATATTTTTGCTTTAGGTACAAAAAATTACAAACTTTCTGTTAGTACCGGTAGTTTACAAATTTGAATAGTTTAAATTTTGATTTATTTGAAATTTCTGTGAATCACTAGTTTGTGAATAACTTAACTTTGAGAATAGATTTTTCAGTGATTCTTTTTTCTTATGTTTAATATTAGTGTGTTTTATCATTATATTCAATTTGGTAATGCTTAGGTTTTTTGAAAAATGAAATGCCTTTTGTAACGGATGAGTTTTCATCCGAAACCCTAATACTTCGAAAGAGATTGTCCATTTAGTACATGAAGTGCATCCAGTTTTTGCGGTAACCCTCTCTACTTTCTTGCACATGCTATCTGGGTGAAATTATGATACCATGCCAACTTTCAACCTTTTCTGAGTTCATTTGAAATGCTTTTCAATTTCAGGGTCATTTAGCGTTTCAAATGCCATAACACATAACTACCCTAACTATTACAGAGATTCCCTCCTAGGTGTGAAACCTAGAAGAAAGTGATGATAGTGAAGCCGATCACATCCCAGATCTTTGGGTGTGAAACTTTTTCTTCACGTGTGTCCCTTTGCGCCGTAACCATGGAAAATCTTCATCATTTAACGGGATGCTCGGGTCAATATTCACTGTTAATGGAGAAATTTCATCAAACTTTTCATAATCTTCTGACATGTCTGTCTTGTCATCCACTCCCATGATGTTTCTCTTCCCAGAAAGAACTATGTGCCGCTTTGGCTCATCGTATGATGCATTCTCTTCCTTATCTTTTCTTTTTCTTGGCTTGGTAGACATGTCCTTCACATAGAAAACCTGTGTCACATCATTGGCTAGGACGAATGGTTCGTCTGCATACGCAAGATTGTTGAGATCCCCTGTTGTCATTCCGTACTGCGGGTCTTCCGTTACCCCGCCTTGTGTCATATTGACCCATTTGCACCGAAACAAAGGGACCTTCAGACCACATCGATAGTCAAGTTCCCCTATGTCTTGTATATGACCATAATATGTTTCCTTTCCTGTCTTGGTTTCTGCATCAAAGCGGATGCCACTGTTTTGGTTGGTGCTCTTCTTATCTTGGGCGATCGTGTAAAATGTATTACCATTTATCTCGTACCCTTTGAAAGTCATTATATTCAAAGATGGTAACTAGGACAACAGGTACAGGTCATCTTCAATAGAGGTGTCATGCATGGTACGTGTCTGCAACCAGCTGGCAAAACTCCTGGTTTGTTCACGTGTAATCCAGTCATCAGACCGCTCCGGGTGTTTGAAGCATAGCAAATTCTTGTGTTCATCCATATACGGAGCCACCAAGGCGGAATTCTGTAGAACTGTGTAGTGTGCTTCAGTGAGAGAATGTCCGTCCATACATATTATTTGTTCCCCTCCTAGCGTGCCTTTTCCATCCAGTCTGCCCTTATGCCGCGATTCAGGAACACCAATCGGCTTAAGGTCAGGAATAAAGTCAATACAGAACTCAATGACCTCCTCATTTTCATGGCCCTTGTAGATGCTTCCTTCTGGCCTAGCACGGTTATGAAAATATTTCTTTAAGACTCCCATGAACCTCTCAAAGGGGAACATATTGTGTAGAAATACAGGACCCAAAATGTTAATCTCTTCGCATAGGTGAACTAGGACATGCATCATGCTGTTGAAGAAGGATGGTGGGAACACCAACTCGAAACTGACAAGACATTGCACCAAATCATTCTCTAACCTTGGTACGATTTCTGGATCGATTACCTTCTGAGAGATTGCATTGAGAAATGCACATAGCTTCACAATGGCTAATCGAACGTTTTTCGGTAGAAGCCCCCTCAATGCAACCGGAAGCAGTTGCGGCATAATCACGTGGCAGTCATGAGACTTTAGGTTCTGGAACTTTTCTCTGCCATGTTTATTATTCCCTTTATATTCGACGAGAAGCCAGACGGTACCTTAATACTAAGCAGGCATTCAAAGAAGATTTCCTTCTCTTCTTTGGTAAGAGCGTAGCTTGCATGACCCTGATGTATGCCGTCTTTTCCGTGCATACGTTGCTGGTCCTCCCGTGCCTCGGGTGTATCTTTTGTCTTCCCATACATGCCCAAGAAGCCAAGCAGGGTCACACAAAGATTCTTCGTCACGTGCATCACGTCGGTTGCGGAGTGGACCTCTAGGTCTTTCCAATAGGGAAGGTCCCAAAATATAGATTTCTTCTTCCACATGGGTGCGTGTCCGTCAGCGTCATTCGGAACATGTTGTCCACCAGGACCCTTTCCAAAGACCACCTTCAAATCCTTGACCATATCATGTACATCAGCACCAGTACGGTGGCGAGGCTACGTCCGGTGATCCGCCTCACCTTTGAAATGCTTGCCTTTCTTTCTTACGGGATGCCTGCTCGGAAGAAATCGACGATGTCCCAGGTACATATTCTTCTTACAATTAGCCAAATATATACTGTTGGTATCGTCCAAACAGTGCGTGCATGCGCGGTATCCCTTGTTTGTCTGTCCTGAAAGGTTACTGAGAGTAGGCCAATCATTGATGGTCATGAACAGCAACGCCTTTAGGTCATATTCTTCTCCCATGTGCTCATCCCACGCACGTACACCTGTTCCATTCCACAGTTGTAAGAGTTCTTCAACTAATGGCCTTAGGTACACATCAATGTCGTTGCCGGGTTGCTTAGGGCCTTGGATGAGCACTGGCAACATAATGAACTTCCACTTCATGCACAACCAAGGAGGAAGGTTATACAAACATAGAGTCACAGGCCAGGTGCTATGGTTGCTGCTCTGCTCCCCAAAAGGATTAATGCCATCTGCGCTTAGACCAAACCATACGTTCCTTGCGTCATCTGCAAACTCCTTCCCATACTTTCTTTAGATTTTTCTCCACTGCGACCCGTCAGCGGGTACTCTCAACTTTCCGTCTTTGTTATGGTCTTCTCTGTGCCATCGCATCGCCTTGGCATGCTCTTTGTTTTGGAACAAACGTTTCAACCGTGGTATTATAGGAGCATACCACATCACCTTGGCAGGAATCTTCTTCCTGGGGCGCTCGCCCTCGACATCACCAGGGTCATCGCGGCTGACCTTATAGGCAATGCACTGCATACGGGGCAAGCGTTCAAATCCTTGTACTCACCGCGGTAGAGGATGCAATCATTAGGGCATGCATGTATCTTCTGCACCTCTAACCCTAGAGGGCAGACAACCTTCTTTGCTTGGTACGTACTCTCGGGCAATTCATTGTCCTTTGGAAGCATATCCTTTATCATTACCAGCAACTTTCCAAATCCCTTGTCAGATACACCATTCTCTGCCTTCCATTGCAGCAATTCCAGTGTGGTGCCCAGCTTTTTCTTGTCACCTTCGCAATTCGGGTACAACAATTTTTTGTGATCCTCTAACATGCGCTGCAACTTCTTCTTCTCCAAATCACTTGCGCAATTTCTCTTTGCATCGGCAATGGGCCGACCTAGATCATCAACGGGCTCATCTGATGCCTCTTCTTCAGCTTCTTCCCGCATTGCTGGCTCAACTTCTTCCCGCATTACTGGCTCAGGTTCTTCCCTCATTGTTGTATCATCGTATTCAGGGAACCCATGGCTAGGATAGCTGTCGCCGTCCTCTTATTCTTCATTGTCTTCCATCATAACCCCTCTTTCTCCATGCTTGGTCCAAACATTATAGTGGGGCATGAAACCGGACTCAAACAGGTGGACGTGAATGGTTCTTGACGTAGAGTAATTGCTACCATTCTTACAGCTAGCACATGGACAATGCATAAAACCATCCACTTGCTTGTTTGCCTCAGCCGCAAGCAGAAAAGTATGCACACCATTAATGAACTCGGGAGAGCATCGGTCATCGTACATCCATTGCCGGATCATCTTCAATACACAACACCGAAAACATCAAATTAATACAATACATAAAGTTCATACATAAAGTTCATACATAAAGAGCATACAACACTTCAATGCAACAAACAAATAACTCTCTAGCTAAAGAATTTAAATGCAACAAAAAATGCGATCAAGATCGCAACTAAGGTAATAATTGATCCAACAGCATAATGATACCAAGCCTCACTATGAATGGCATATTTTCTAATCTTTATAATCTTCAAGAGCATTTTCTCCATCTTAATCTTGTGATCATCGACGACATCGGCAACATGCAACTCCAATTCCATCTTCTCCCCCTCAATTCTTTTCAATTTTTCCTTCAAATCCTCGTTTTCTCTTTCAACTAAATTTAACCTCTCGACAATAGGGTCGGTTGGAATTTCGGGTTCAACTACCTCCTACATACAACTATCTATGTCAACTTGATGGGCATAATTTGTCATAAACACGAAATGCAATGAATAGTTTTAAAAGAGAATATACCACATCCGAATCATAACCCGGACGAGGGCCGACGGGGACAGATATCAAAACCATGGCACTATGCATAACAAACAACGTATGGGTCAGATAATTATACGAGTAACTATATATCCAAATCACACAAACATCATTTTTTTATATAAAACTTCATGAACAAGAGGCTCACCACAAGGTGGTGCCGGCGACGGGACGTTGCAAGCGATCGACGGTGGTTACGACGGAGATTTAGAAGGTACTAAGTAAACCACACCTACATATGCAAAACTAAGTGTTATTTTTGACCTCAAATTGCATATAAATCAAATACTAGCACATATATATAATTCCTCCCAAATTACTAAACTCAAAAATCAATCACTATATAAAGCATTGCGCAAGATAATCTAGAAATGAGAGATGAAAGGAAAGAGTTGCTAACCTTATTGATCATTTGAATGGATGGGGGCTTCAAATCTTGGGCAAAATGTGTGATGAGCTTGAGAGGAAGAGGGAAACGAATAGAGAGGAGAGGCAAAAGGGGAAGAACAGAGCGAGCTCGGGTGGCCGAAGGGTCTATGTAGGATGACCTTTAGTACCGGTTCGTGATACGACCCGGTACTAAAGGTGCTGGAGGGCCCCCGGACTGACAACATCCTGCCACCACTCACTTTAGTACCGGTTCGTGGCACGAACCGGTGCTAAAGGTTCGCCACGAACCGGTACTAATGACAGCGGCCCGGCTAGCCGTTGGAACCGGCACTAATGTACATCACGTTTGACCCTTTTTCTACTAGTGCTAGTACTCTATCCAGGAGTTGCAATTAGTTTCTAGCGTTTGTAGGTTATGTGTTGGCGGCCGTGCATAGCGCTGACCCTTGGGGTGGGCTATGTTGCGGTAGATACACCGTGGCCAGGTATGCCGGGCGCCCGTTTGGCGTCTCGGGACCCTGTTCACATCGTTCGGGGCCGTATGTGGAAACCTCGGCCGGACTCCCCGCGGATGGAACCTGGATAGGCGATAAACCTGGACTAGAGACTTGAGTGTTTAGGTAGGCCGTGGCTAACACCCTCGTTGGGCTTCCGCTTGAAGGTTGCCGAGTACATGTCGTGTAAACGGCGGTAAGTGGTGAAAGCGTGTATGAAGAAGTACACCCCTGCAGGGTTAACATCATCTATTCGAATAAACGCGTCCGCGGTAAAGGACTACTTGGTTGCCTATACAGTTCATAGACAAGTTAATGGATTCTACTAAAAGACTCAAGATAACTGTGAGTACCGAGGATGGCCCTCTCGTAGGATGACGAGGGAGGATCCCCGATGGAGTATTGTGTTGGTGAGTAGTGGACTCGTGTGCGAAAACTATTTTACTAGTGGAGTCTCATAGGATAGCTTAGCCAAGAGTCAAAGCTGGCTTGCTGCAATAACTCCACCACCTTCTTGAGAATGAGCATGTATAGTAGGTTCCGATGTAAGACTTGCTGGGTACCTTTGTGCTCATGTTCGCTTAATTACTATTTTCAGACGACAACACCGCCCCCTCCGATGGGTTCTACGTAGACCTTGATGACGATGAGTGACTTACCACCCAGGTGGTGATCCTGGCCATGGAGGGCCCTATGTAGATAGACAGGCTTCGAGAAGCCTTCTTTCTTTCTATTGTCTATACTTAGACTATTTGCTTCCGCATGTGCTTGTATGCTTGTATGACTTGAGTGTCGGGTCATGTGACCCCTACCTGTATGAACATGTTGTGTATGGCTCTTTGGAGCCTTTAAATAAAGTGCTTGAGTTGTAGAGTTTTGTTGTGATGCCATGTTGTATTTACACATATCGAGCATATTGTGTGTATGATTGAAATGCTTGGTATGTGTGGGATCCGACAATCTAGTTGTTTATCCTTGGCAGCCTTTCTTATGGGGAAATGTAGTCTAGTGTTCCTCGAGACATAGTAGTTCGCTACAGCCCGGTTCACCGGAGTCCTGCTAGCCCAACACTACTGCTCTGGACACTTGACTGGCCGGCATGTGTTTCACTTCATTCCTATGTCCGTCCCTTCCGGGGAATGTGTGACATCTAGAGTCCTGCCTAGCGTGCTACAGCCCGAGTTCCCCGGAGTCCTGTTTGCCCAGTGCTATATCTCGAATTCACTCGCTGATGACCGACATGCTTGATGTGATTCATGTATGCCTGTATCCATAGGTCTGTGCCGCTTTGGGTTCACGACTAGCCATGTCGGCCCAGGTTCTCTGTCATATCGATGCTAGCGACACTATCATATACGTGAGCCAAAAGGCGCAAACGGTCCCGGGCCATGGTAAGGCGACACCCGTGGGGATACCGCGCGTGAGGCCGCAATGTGATATGAGGTGTTACCGGCTAGATCGATGTGACTTGGAATCGGGGTCCTGACAACATTGGCATCAGAGCCGGACTGCCTGTAGGTTCGTTGAGCCAAACTGGTCGATGTCGAGTCTAGAAATGCTTTAGTTATATGTAGGGGAATTGATTGTGGGAGGGAACGTAAGGTTCTTTTTACTCCTTTACCTTATGCCCTCTGATCTGAGTCATTCTCTTCTCATTCAACATGGGTTAAGGACTAGGGTCGCTTCTTCTATTAGGTTCACGTGTTACTAATCCGTAGTAGCTTATAGGGTTGTTGTTACAAGCCTCAGTACAGTTTCTACTACTTTTAGTATGTTGCCAGTTGAATCAGAACCTTGATATGATGTTGTTGACTGGTATTGCAAACTGTTGTGGATGTCTCAAATCTTTTTCTGAGCATTTACTGCTGTTATGCTGTCCAATTTTCCCTAGAAATTCTAATGTCTTTGCATTGTGGTTGTGCTTTCAGATGGCCACTCGTGCTCAAAACCAAGTGGTTCGCCTGACATCGTGCCTCGATGTGCCCGGTCATACTGCTATGTTAGTCCGCGTAATGATCGAGACGGGTTACCGTTGGCATCCCGAATACACTATCGAAGAGCAATTCCGAGACTTTAATCAAAGCCAATATTTCTGCACCGTCAGGATATTTCCTTCTTATCCTGGATCTACCGAGCCCCTCCACTGTTCCTATGCACTCGGGGTTACTATTGAGATTGCTATGCAGGATGCTGCCTATTCCATGATGACCATCATGCGAGTCCGGACTGGCCTGCTTTGGAACACCGACTTCCGTTATATGTCAGCTTCACTCCCGGGAGTGCAAGGGTATCTCCAGGCTATCTATGCTGACTCCACTCAGGAGGACTCACTAACTCGTACCACTGCCGAGATGCTCGAGGATAAGGACCGAGAGAATCGGGCCTTGAGACTGGAGCTTTTCAACACCCGTGCTGATCATTGGGCCACTTTGACTCGGTTTGCACCGGCTGTGCAAGCTCGATGTATGGATACGAGGGATCTGTATCCTGTGAGATCTCCTCTGCTAGACATGGTAGATTGACATGATGTGGGAGGCATCACCCCACCCCGTGGTCCCCGCAGGCCACTGTTTGTTGGTCCAAGACCTCACCCTAGCCCCTTTGGTCCACAGGCTCCTCAGGACCGTCGGTTCCCGGATGATCACGTTGAACTTCCAGGCTATGGAGGTGACTTCTATGAGGACTACTACGGAGCTGTCTGAGTTAGTAGTAGTATCACTAGTATTGTAATAGTTGTATCTCCACTGTCCTGCGTGACTTGTGGAATATGACTTAGTGTGTAATCAATTCCGGAGGTGTAGACAAATAATGTATAGGAGCTTGGAATGCCTCCGATGAGATGTAATGTCTTTCATCATAGTTGTACTATAGCCTGGGCTTGTACTAAACTATGTATGGTGTGTATGACCATTGGTATATATATGGCAGTTCTATATTACCATGACATACGGATGAACATCTCTGCATTCCGTGTTATCCATTACATTCTGCACTTCCTTGCTAAGTTGTGCCATCCTTATCTAAACCGTTGTCTTGTTTTCACCTAGGATGGTCAACACCCGCAGCAACCCTGCTGCCCCGGAGCAGGGGGAAGCCAGTGCAGTTAGGGGTGAAAATCTGCCTCACCCGCCTTCTCTGGCCAAAGTGATGCTGGGGGCGGAAAGAAACAAGCGTGAGACTAACCGCTTGCTGGAGCGGATTGAGCAAAACACTGCACGCCATCAGCGAAATGACTTGGTGTCAATGAATGACTTCATCAAGTTGTACCCACCAAAGTTTAACCATTCCGTCAAGCCCCTCGACGCGGATGACTGGCTTCACAGCATCACCCACAAGCTACGTTCTGCCAACATAGCCGAAGCTGATAAGGTTACTTATGCTGCCTATCACCTCGAAGGACCTGCTAGTCTTTGGTGGGAAAATTTTGAAGCTATGCGCCCGGTCGGCCAAATCACTACTTGGGCTGAATTCAGGGAGGCTTTCCGTGAGCATCACATCCCGGAAGGTCTCATAGATCGCAAGAGGGAAGAGTTCTGCAATTTCACCCAAGGAAGACTGACCGTGGATGCATATAGTCGTGAATTTGGGAATCTGGCACGATATGCTCCTGAAGAAGTATCTACCGACGCTAAGAAGCAGGCAAGGTTCCGCAAGGGACTTAGCCTGAGCTTCGCCGCGATCTTCGTCTGCACGAGTGCACCTCCTTTCAGAAGTTGGTTAATAAAGCCATTAGTGCTGAGACAGGCCAGTCTGATTATGACGCTTCACGCAAGCACTCCCGTGATTTTGGCTCTTCATCCGGCTCTGGATCACAGAAGCGCCGGGTGTGGATTCCAAGCATGGCACTGCAACCCAGGTTCATTCCGAGGCCATCCTTTGTGGCGCCTCGTCCCAACCAGCAGTTTGCACCATCCAAGCCCTATGGTGGCCCCGCTGCTAATGCTGCTCCACGCCCCAATGTTGTTACATGTTTCAAGTGTGGAGAGCCGGGTCACTATAGTCAAGAGTGTCCCCAGAACAACAACCCCAATCAGTCTGGAAAGTCCGTTGGCCGTGGTAAGCCAGCGGGAAAGACATTCTACGCCAAGCCGGTCACCACTGCACGTGGCCATGTCAACTATGTTTCAGCCGAGGAGGCTCATGAGGATCCTAACGTCGTCCTTGATACGCTCCTTGTTAATTGCCATCCGGCATCTGTTCTTTTTGATACTAGAGCATCTCATTCATTCATATCCGAGAACTATGCTCGATTGCATAACACGACATTCTGTGACATGCCCACTACCATGGAAATTCAAACCCCTGGCTCTAGATGGCAAACTTCTAGAGTAAGCCATGGGAATGAAATTCTTGTCGATAGACTTGTCTTCCTTGCATCCTTAATATATCTCAAGTCCTTGGACATAAACATCATCTTGGGTATGGACTGGATGTCAGCTCATTATGCTAAGATTGATTGTGCCACTAGAACCGTTCAACTTACTCACCCATCGGGCAAGACAGTCAATGTCTTAACTCGAGTGGCCAAGCCCCAGCTTTACTCCCTAAATGCCAACCCCCTTCCAGACCTTGAAGATATTCCTGTAGTCCGAGACTTTCCGGATTTCTTTCCAGAAGAACTGCCAGGTGTTCCACCTGACAGGGATTTCGAGTTTGTGATAGACCTTGTTCCAGGAACCATTCCAATTTCCACAAGACCCTATAAGATGGCACCCTTAGAACTAGCCGAGCTTAAGAACCAACTCAATGAGTCCTTGAAAAGGGCTTTCATCCATCCTAGTTCCTCCCCTTGGGCTTGCCCCGTCCTCTCCGTCAAGAAGAAGGATGGAACGGATCGGATGGTTGTAGATTACCGACCTGTCAACTTGGTCACTATCAAGTACAAGTATCTGCTTCCCAGGATCAACAATCTGTATGACCAGATCGCTAGATCCTTAGTCTTTTCCAAGATGGATTTGAGGTTGGGCTACCATCAAATCAAAATCAGAAACGGGGACATTCCCAAAACGGCCTTTGTTACTCGTTATGGCCAATAGGAGTACACCGTTATGTCCTTCGGTATGACCAATGCCCCAGCCACCTTCTCTCGGTTAAAGAACTCGGTCTTCATGGAGTATTTGGATAAATTCGTCGTAGTATACCTCGATGACATACTCATCTACTCCAAGAATGAAGAGGAACATGCCGAACATCTAAGGCTGGTATTGACGTAACTTCGAGAGCATCGCCTTTATGCCAAATTCTCCAAGTGTGAATTTTGGTTGCCAGAAGTGACCTATCTAGGCCATGTAATCTCTGGTAAGGGTATTGCTGTCAATCCCGAGCGAGTTCAAGCCGTCCTTGATTGGACTCCACCTGAGACGGTCAAGCAAGTTCGGAGCTTCCTTGGCTTAGCGAGCTATTGCCGCCGCTTTGTTGAGAATTTCTCCAAGGTTGCTAAACCTCTAACTGAACTCCTCAAGAAAGATAAAAAGTTCGAGTGGACTCCACAGTGCGAGTTCATCTTTCAGGAACTGAAAAGACGCCTGACATCTACTCCCTTACTAGTACCACCAGATTTCTCCAAGGACTTTATTATCTATTGCGACGCCTCGCGACAAGGACTAGGTTGCATACTCATGCAAGATCGTTAGGTAATTGCCTATGCTTCACGGCAATTATACCCACATGAGGAAAATTATCCCACACATGATCTAGAGCTTGCAGCTGTGGTCCATGCACTTAAAACTTGGCGACATTAGCTCCTCGGTAATCGTTGCGAGATCTTCATTGATCACCAAAGTTTGAAATATATCTTCACCCAACCGGATTTGAATCTTAGGCAAAGACATTGGGTCGAGTTGATCTCGGATTACGACTTAGGAATAACTTACACCCCGGGCAAAGCCAATGTCATGGCTGATGCGCTAAGTCATAAATCTTATTGTAACAACCTGATGTTACAACAAAGTCAACCACTTCTCCATGAGGAATTTCGTAAGCTTAATCTTCACATTGTTCCTCGAGGATCTTATCCACCTTGGTGGCGAAACCTACCCTTACGGATCAGATCATCAAGGCACAGAAGGTAGATCCGGGAATCTCCCGTATTAAGAGAAACATTAAGAAAGGAGTCGCGAATTGTTTCCCCGTTGATGATCAAGGTGTTGTATACTTTGGAAACCGCTTAGTGGTTCCCAAGGCACGAAACCTGAGGCGGCTGCTCCTTAAGGAAGCTCATGAATCCCCTCTCACCATTCATCCCGGTAGTACTAAAATGTATCAAGACCTACGCCAGAGGTTTTGGTGGACTAGGATGAAGAGAGAAATCGCTCAATACATTGCTAATTGCGACGTTTGTCGTCGTGTTAAAGCAGAGCATCAACGGCCTGCTGGCACCCTTCAACCTTTGGCTATTCCTGAGTGGAAATCGGATAAAATCAGTATGGATTTCATTACTGGGTTTCCCAGGACCAAGAGAGGGAATAATGCCATCTTCGTCGTGATCGAACGTCTTTCCAAAGTAGCCCACTTTCTACCTGTTTGTGAGAGTATGACCGCTAGCCAGCTAGCTGAGTTATACATCTCCCGAATAGTGTCGCTTCATGGTGTCCCATTGGAAAGTAACTCAGCCGTGGGAGTCTCTTCACCTCTCGATTTTGGGAAAGTTTCCAAAATGCTATGGGAACTCGTCTCTCTTTTAGCACCGCCTTCCATCCTCAATCAAGTGGTCAAGTAGAGCGAGTCAATCAAATTTTGGAAGATATGCTCCGAGCTTCTGTCATCTCATTCGGAATGGGTTAGGAGAAATGCCTTCCATTCCTGGAGTTTGCTTATAACAATAGTTATCAAGCTAGCTTGGGCAAAGCTCCTTTCGAAGTTCTCTATGGATGAAAAGGTCGAAGGCCTCTTAACTGGTCAGAAACTGGGGAAAGACAACTCTTTGGCCCGGATATGATTCAGGAAGCAGAAGAGCAGGTTCGCGTTATTCGTGAGAAATTGAGAACAACCCAATCTCGTCAAAAGAGCTAATATGATCGTAAACATAATCTCATGGCTTATGAAGTCGGCGAGAAGGCTTACCTTTGGTTTACCCCATTAAAGGGAACCCATCGTTTCGGTATCAAAGGCAAATTGGCTCCTCGTTACATTGGACCCTTTCGCATTCTTGCCAAATGAGAAGAAGTTGCCTACCAATTGGAACTACCTTCACACCTTTCCAGAGTTCACGATGTCTTCCACGTTTCTCAACTCAGGCGTTGCTTCGCGGATCCTATCCGTGGAGTGGACCACGAAACACTTGATCTACAAGATAACCTCTCATATCGGGAATATCCCGTTAGTATCCTTGATCAAGCCGAGCGTACCACTCGACGCCATAATATCAAGTTTCTCAAGGTTCAATGGTCACACCATTCCGAGAAAGAAGCCACTTGGGAAAGGGAGGATCATCTTTGACTCGAGTACCCCACCTTCTTCCCGGAGGATCCTAAATCTTGGGATGAGATTCTTTTAAGTGGGGGTGAGTTGTCACATCCCTGCTTTTAGTCATGCATTAGGATTGGATGAACTTGTGCATAATGTTTAAATTTCTTTCAAACTTGAAATGGGGCCTAATCAACCCCAACACCCCCCTGAAAATGCTAATTTCCAACAATTGGAATTTCAATGAACCCAAAATGCCCTTCATAAAAGCCCACCATTTTTGGTCTTGACTAAAACCTCTGCCAAAAATGGTCTTGCAATTTATGGAGCCATTCTGGATTTTTGAACAAGCCATAAGTATTTGAATTTGGGCATTTTAAATGCTATAAATATTTTAAAGTGCTCAAATAATCTTGGAAGCATTTTTAGGCAGTTGCGAATATTCCCAAATGTGCCTCTGAATATTTCCAGAGTTTTTGGAAATGAAATAGTATTTATTCTATTTCAATACACATAGCAGGAAATAAATAAAAGCAAAACAGAGAAGAGAGAGAGAGTTAGAGCTTACCTGGAAGCCCACCAGCCGGCCCACCCAGCTGTCCTGGCCCAGCAGCCGCTCCACGCAGCTGCTTCGCCTAGCCAGCGAGGAGAGCAGGTGCTTGACGGCGAGCACAGGAGCTTGCCACGCCACCTCTCTGCCTGCCTGCCGTCGCCCGCGCCAGCGTGATGCCTCAAAATGCCTCCATGTCGTGCACCGAACCCCTTGGACATGCCCATTCCCCCTGCCTCTCTTCCTCGCTCCCCTCCGCCATGGCCGACGCAGCCGCCGCCGTTCCGCTGCCGTAACCGTGTCCAATGTCATCCTCGCACCGCCCCACCGTATCCTGAAGCTCCGCCACTCCCTCCTCGACCGTCCCACCGAGCCACGCCCTGCCGGAGGCCCCCGAGCGTCCTCACCGAGCTCGTCTTCAACCTCCTGCCGGCCAGATCGCCTCCGCCACCCCGCTTGCTCCGGCTCATCTCCGACCTCGCCGTCAACTCCGTCGCAACCGTCGTGAGCTTAGACACCTCCCTATCCTCTCTGCTCTCCTTCTCGTGCACCACAACGAGCACACGGAGTTCGCCCGCACGCGCCGCCGCGGAGCTCGTCGTCGACGAGGCTCCGGCCATACCATAGCCACGCCACTTAGTCCACTAACCTCACCATGTTTCCAGGAGCCTAACGCACCTTTCCACGCGCCTCGCCGTGCCCCACAGCGTCGGTTCCGAGCTCACCCAAGCTCCGACCGCCGCCAAACTCGTCGCCGGTGACGTTTCTGGCCACCCTAGCTCCACCCACAGCCACCAAACGTCGCGGCTTGCCCCCAGCTACTCGTATGACCAAACCACAGTCGATTTGGATCGACTGTGGTAAAACCCGAGCCCCTCTGCCGCGTCTGTCATCGCTGGCGTCAAGCCGCCAGCGAGTTGACCACGTTTTGACCGTGGACTGACATGTGGGCCTAGGTTGACTTCCCCCCTGAGCCTATGACAGGTGGGGCCAGCTTGTTAATTAGTTTAGGATTAGTGTTAACTAATTTTAGTTAGTTTAGGACACTGACATGTGGGCCCAGGCCCCACTGACAGTTAATTAGTACTAATGTAATCCTGTTAGTTAGCTGAGTCACTGACAAATAGGGCCCGCCAGTCAGGTTTGACTGGCTCTGGCGCCTTTGACTCGCTGACGTCACAGTGACGTAGTGCTGATGCAATTATTCTTTTTCTGGATTTATTTTTATGTAGGAAATTCCAGCAAATAGGCAAAACTTCTAAAATCATAGAAAATCAACCATAGCTCCAAATTAAACAAATTATATATGAAAATGATCAGAAAAATTCAATCTATCCATCTGTAATGGTCTCATGCATGACAAACCACTTTAACTTGCTGTTTAGGTGAAACAAGCTAATACACTTTTTATGCATAAGAACTTTAACCTTCATTTGAATCTTTGATTCAAATGGACCCATTTCAACTTGTTTCACATTGCATTAGGCAAGACACATCATTCTGCCATGTCATAGCATGCATCATAATGTTGCACATTGTCATGTGTTGATTATGTGTTGTGTGTCCTTCGTGGTAGGTTCTGCCTCCAAGGATATCTCCGAGTATCCAACTGAAGGGCAGTACCCTACTACCACTACATCAGGCAAGCAGCCCCATTGATCATATCGATACAATCCCATGTTCTCGCCTCTACTCTCATTTACTGCATTAAGACAACATCATTTCAAACTGCTGTGTGCTACGGTAGTTGAACCCTTATCCTCTGCATGACCTGTCATTGCCAGAGTAACTAGATGAAACCCACTAGCATGTGTAGGAGTTGATTGAGCCATGTTTGTGATTCCTACCTTGCTATGCCTGCTATGCTTAGAGTTGTGTCAGGTCTGGTTCATCTGGGTGATGGGCTAGAGTGAAATGATTATGTTGGTAATGTGAGGGATGTGTGGAACATGTTTTGGTAAAGGTATCGATGAGAGGCCATGTAGGAGTACATGGTGGGTTGTTTCATTGAGGCCGTCCCTATGAACTGAGATCTGTATGTGTGATTTTAAGATTCAGCTACTACCATGCATTGGGATCCTTAATTGACCCTCTTGGCTTCTTAATCACCCTAGTACTCTGTCCAGGAGTTGCAATTAGTTTCTGGTGTTTGTAGGTTATGTGTTGGCGGCCGTGCATAGCGCTGACCCTAGGGGTGGGCTATGTTGCGGTAGATACACCGTGGCCGGGTATGCCGGGCGCCCGTTTGGCGTCTCGGGACCCTGTTCACATCGTTCGGGGCCGTATGTGGAAACCTCGGCCGGACTCCCTGCAGATGGAACCTGGATTGGCGATAAACCTGGATTATAGACTTGAGTGTTTAGGTAGGCCATGGCCAACACCCTCATTGGGCTTCCGCTTGAAGGTTGCCGAGTACATGTCGTGTAAACGGCGGTAAGTGGTGAAAGAATGTATAAAGAAGTACACCCCTGCAGGGTTAACATCATCTATTCGAATAGCCGCGTCCGCGGTAAAGGTCTACTTGGTTGCCTATATAGTTCATAGACAAGTTAATGGATTCTACAAAAAGACTCAAGATAAGTGTGAGTACCGAGGATGGCCCTCTCGTAGGATGACGAGGGAGGATCCCCGGTGGAGTATTGTGTTGGTCAGTAGTGGACTCGTGTGCGAAAACTATTTTACTAGTGGAGTCTCGTAGGATAGCTTAGCCAAGAGTCAAAGCTGGCTTGCTGCAATAACTCCACCACCTTCTTGAGAATGAGCATGTATAGTAGGTTCTGATGTAAGACTTGCTGAGTACCTTTGTACTCATGTTTGCTTAATTACTGTTTTCAGACGACAACATCGCCCCCTCTGATGGGTTCTACGTAGACCTTGATGTCGATGAGTGACTTGACACCTAGGTGGTGATCCTGGCCATGGAGGGCCCTATGTAGATAGACAGGCTTCGAGAAGCCTTCTTTCTTTATAGTGTCTGTACTTAGACTATTTGCTTCCGCATGTGCTTGTATGCTTGTATGACTTGAGTGTCGGGTCATGTGACCCCTACCTGTATGAACATGTTATGTATGGATCTTTGGAGCCTTTAAATAAAGTGCTTGAGTTGTAGAGTTTTGTTGTGATGCCATGTTGTATTTACACATATCGAGCATATTGTGTGTATGATTGAAATGCTTGGTATGTGTGGGATCCGACAATCTAGTTGTTTATCCTTGGCAGCCTTTCTTATGGGGAAATGTAGTCTATTGTTCCTCGAGCCATAGTAGTCCGCTACAGCCCAGTTCACCGGAGTCCTGCTAGCCTAGCACTACTGCTCAGGACACTTGACTGGCCGGCATGTGTTTCACTTCGTTCCTTTGTCTGTCCCTTCGGGGAAATATTACGCGGTGACATCCGGAGTCCTGCCTAGCCTGCTACAGCCCGAGTTCCCCGGAGTCCTGTTAGCACAGTGCTACAACCCAGATTCACTCACTGATGACCGACATGCTCGATGTGATTCATGTATGCCTGTCTCCATAGGTCTGTGTCGCTTTGGGTTCACGACTAGCCATGTCGGCCCAGGTTCTCTGTCATATGGATGCTAGCGACACTATCATATACGTGAGCCAAAAGGCGCAAATGGTCCCGGGCCATGGTAAGGCGACACCCGTGGGGATACCGTGCGTGAGGCCGCAATGTGATATGAGGTGTTCCCGGCTAGATCGATGTGACTTGGAATCGGGGTCCTGACAGGACCGCACCGAAATATGCAAAATTTCGTATAATTTTTTAACCGTTGCCACAATATGGGCTGTAATGCTAACAAAAAGAATATGGGCTCCAAAAAAACCATAAGAATTAGCAAATGGGGTATAAATTATTAGAAGTAATGGCAGATGGGCTGTATGCTGTTTTCCACAGATTTGAGGCTTTCCTAAAAAAAGGATGACGCACAAGCACTCACCGTTGGATGTCCATCCAACGGCCGTCGTGCTTCTTCAATCTCTACTCTTCCTGCTCCAGCCGCTCAAACAAGCGCTGGCGGGACTGCCTGCTCCCTCCTCCTTGCGGCCGGCTGTGCTGCCACACAGGCCTCACCGACCGACCGTACTCCCATCGCTGGCCTAGCCATCCCTCTACTCACCCACACCTGCTGTTATTCTCCGGTGACAGCAGACGGACTAGTAAACACTCGTACAGTCGTACTCCCCTCCGCGTGGGAAACAACTGTCGGGTCTTCCCTGCCTTCGTGTCGTCCCCTTCCTAGGCCTCGCCGTTGTCCACCGCCCTGGTGCTCTCGGCGTGGCCTGGTCAACGTGGTCAACGACCGACATGCATCTGAAGTGGACTTTACGTGGAGAGGCTGACAGCTGGGTCCATGGCCGCACGCAAGGAAATGCCTCCTTATTACATGCAAAATAATGATTCCTCCACCTAACCTCAGGGACCCACCGAAAGGGCCTCTGTATTTCGCGAAAAAACATTACCACCGCTGATAGCTCGGACCCACCAGCTATATCTTCGCACACAAGGAAGTGCCTCCTTATAACGCACAAAAATATAAGTACTCCCCCTGTTAGCTGGGACCCAGTATAGTGGCAGGCTGACTTGTGGGCCTACTAAGTTGAAGGGGACGGAGGGCTTTGTCAACTTAGTCAATATGCACGATTCTAGCTCCAGTGACCGTACGATGTCCATCCAACGGCTGTAGTGCTTCTTCAACCACTGGTCTTCTTGCTCTAGCTGCCCAAAGCAGCACCAGTCGTGCGTCGTCCTCCTGCCTCCCGTGGCCGGTTGCGATGCGCCGGAGGCCTCACTGCCCCCTACTACTCCCACCGCTGGCCAGGCCATCCCTCTACTCACCCACACCTCCTGTTGTTCTACGGCGACGACAGCCTCACACCGCAGCGAATCAGTGAACCCTCGTACTCCTCTACGCATGGGCATCCACTACCGCGTCTTCCCCGGCTCCGCGTCGCCCCCTTCCTAGGCCTCGCCGTCGTCCACCGCCCTGGTGCTCTCGGTGTGGCGTGGTCAACGTGGTCAAGGAACGGCTTCCATCGGACGTGGACTGTACGTGGAGAGGCTGACAGCTGGGTCCACGGCCGCAGCAAGGAAGTGCCTCCTTATTACGTGCAAAATAATTATTCCTCCACCTGACAGCGGGACCCACCGGATGGGCCACCATATTTCGCCCCCCTGACTGCTGGGACTCACCATCTACATCTTCACACGCAAGGAAGTGCCTGACAGTCGAGACCCACCTGGTCGAAGCGTACGTAGCCTTGTCATTCTGGTCGCGAACGTGTACGTACATATATGCTGGTCGATGTAGAGGCGCGCACGTGTCGTAGTAGAGGCGGCCAGGGTGCAAGAAAGAAAATACGGGCACGTATGTGTACATACGGGCGGGGTCTCGAACGCCTACTCGCGCATACGTACGGCCAGGGCTCGTGTACATGGCTGAGTCAAAACGGAGAAACAACGCCATCGTCGTGTTCATGGGGAGGCAACGGAATGCGTCGTGTTCATGAGGAGGCAACAGAATGCGTCGTGTTCATGGGGAGGAAACAGAATCCGTCGTGTTCATTGGGAGGGCTTGGACGGAACAAGCGATGGAAACGAGGCCTGGCGTACCGCACAATGGAGGAAACGGACCTCCTACGTTCGGAACGGGGTCCTGTTAATCGGGAGGGGTCTAGCATACCGCAAAATGGAGGAAACGGACCTCCTACGGTCGAAACGGGGGTCCTGTTGATCGGGAGGGGTGTGGCATACCACAAAATGGACGAAACAGACTTGTGTTGGAGTGCTACAGTCGAAACAGGGGTCCTGTTCATCGGGAGGGGTGTGGCGTACCGCAAAATGGGACTCCACGGGATACTGTTCATCTCCAACGTCGACCCCCTCCAGCCTCCACAAGCTACTATTCATCCACCGTCGACCTCCTCCAGCCTCCACCTGCGACTGTTCATCCATGGGCTCCTGTTCATCCAGCCTCCACCGCGCGCTACTCCACCGGCTACTGTTCAACCAGCCCTTTCCATGGGCTCCTGTTCAACCACCCCTCCACGGGCTACTGTTCATCCTTCCCTCCACCGTCTACTGTTCATCCAGCCCTCCACAGGGTCCTGTTCATCCAGCCCCAACTGGCTCGATCGATCGGGGTCCTGTTCATCTGGAGGCAACAACACGGGGTCCTGTTCATCCACCCCACCGGGAACTGTTCATCCAAACCCCCCGCAACACTCACTATTCATGCAGAGGCAACATCGATCAGCTTTAGTTAGCAGCAGTAGCGAAGGAGTCGCTCGATCGGGTTCAGTTAACAGCCATCGATTGATTACTCAGGTTCAGTAATGCATAGCCTGCAGTGCAATCACTCGGGTTCAGTTAGAGCCCAGCGCCTCGCTCTGGTTCAGTTCGAGCCAACGCCTCGCATACACGGGCGTACGTGTACGAGAGAAACGCGCATCGCTCGGCCCCCGACCTCCCACCGTAACCGGGAACTCCCCAAAATTTTCCTCGCCCTCACTTCTACCATGGTTTTTTCCGTCATGGATGGCCCAAAGAATGTCATGCAGCTGCGTCTCCGGCCCGCCCAGGACGAAAAGCCCATTTTCTGTCATGATTTTATGTCATAGAAGTAGGATCCCACCACATCTATGATGATACCGGGTTTTGTCACAATTATCGTCATAAAAGTGTCATATGTATGACAGAATTTTTTTTTCGTTCGGCCCAAAATGTCACGGATGTTTTTTTGTAGTGCTTGGACGAGGCACGGACAAGTTCTGGGTGTCCATGGAAGTTCTCTGGTCGCGGCAGCTCGAACCGGTGGCCGGACGACGAACGAGCGGCTCGTGGTGATGCAGGCACGACAATAGGGCGATGCAGGGGCGCCGCAACAAGTTGGGACGCGGTCTCCTCGGCTGGGAGCTTGGGCTTCTGCATGTTAGCACGCTAGAGGTAGATCAACGCGGCGGCGAGCTCCTATCCATGGCAACAGAAAAGAGAGAGAGAGGATTGAGAGAAAGAAAACAGAGGAAGGAGAAGAAGGGAGAGAGGGGCACGAGGGAGGATGAAGGGCCTCGATCCAATCGGGATTGGACTCTGGCTGGCTACGGGTTGGTAGATCGGAGGAGGCGCTGGTTGGCTCGGGTGAGATCCCGAGGGAGATGGCGGCATTGCGGATGGAATGGATGGGACGGGGGCCTAAAAACTAGGGTTAGACCGAATATATAAAACAAGTGGATTTTTGGTAGGGGCTAGCTCGTCCCTCCGATTGAAATCGGACAGTCGAGAAAAAAATAGGCAGGGAGTCCAAAAAGAAAAACGGAGATGTTTTGTAGATGTTTGGGGATGATCCGGACACAACGGTAGCGACAGTCCGGGTCGGGTTCGGGACAGCTTTCGGACGCGCGCGCGAGGAGGGCCGCCGGCTGATGAGAGAGGTTATGTTGGACCTGGCGGTAGGTAATGGACTGTGTAGACGGTCTAGGGAGGAAAGAGAGGGAAAGCCCGGCAACAGTTTTTGGAGACCAAAAACGTCCGACGATTTGACCGACTATATTGTCGCTATAGTTATCCGTTGGGGTGTCAAACGGACTCCGAATGTGATGAAATTCGACAGGCGTTATATCTACACTATAGTAAGACCGCACACCAATTCTCATCCATTCCGAGAACATTTTCTGGCCACTTATAAAATAATATTTCAAACGTGCCACGGGCGCGTGCAAGTGTGTCTTGGCTCAGAACGGACAACAGACGGAACTGGGGGAATCCGGACGGATGCAAGTTTTGAAAACATGCAGATGCAATGCAGATGATGACATGGCAATAAGAAACACGCAAGCAAAAGACAAGGCAACACCAGCGAATAACTGGAAGACACTTGGCGCATCAGTCTTGGGGTGTCCCATCAGTAGTGGAGCCCAGTTGGGACGATCGAGGATCTAGCATTTGGGGTGGTCTTTCTTTATTTTGGTTCCATAGTCAGACCTTTGTTTGAACCTTGGATGATGTATGGATTATTTATGTATTGTGTTAAGTGGCGATTGTAAGCCGACTCTTTATCCCTTTCTTATTCACTACATGGGATATGTAAAGATTACCCCTCTTGCGACAGACCTACCATGTGGCTATGCCTCTAAGTCGTGCCCGACACGTGGGAGATATAACCGCATTCTGGGTGTTACAAGTTGGTAATCAGAGCCTTCCCCGACTTAGGAGCCCCCTGCTTGATCGAATCGATGGCGTTGTTGAGTCTAGAACAAAATGTTTTGAGTCTTAGGATTATGTATATATCGGAGAGTAGGATTCTTTTTACTCCTTAGTCCCTTCGTCGCTCTGGTGAGGCCTCCCGATGTAGAGTTTTGACTCTTCTCTCCTCAAATTTCACGATTTTTTTAGGATCACACGGGTATCTTGGAATTGTTCCAATGGTTTTGTGACGAGAACATTGTTCTTGGTGCCTCCTGACATTTAGGGGTTGTGGTAGTGTCCCGGGGAGTTGAGCTCCGAGGTGTTGTCGTCACAATTTTATCGTTGCAGTTCTAGAATACCCGATTTCGCCGACATCGAAAATCTCTTTTGTGCAGTTGTTGGTGAGATAACCTCGATGCCACCCAGTACTGGGGCGAGAGTTCGGGAGTATTGCCATAACTCGTATAACAGATACTTTTCGAAGGTTGAGGTACATGATTTCCAAAGGTTTCTTTGTTATGTGTTGAAGGATGGATACAACTGGATGTAGGAATTGTTAGTTTGGGTGAGATATTATGCTTCCTATCGTGGAATTGTCATGCCAGATGTCCTAGTGAAAGGACTTAGTCATGGAGCCATCGCAACTAGGAAGCTTAAAGGGGTTAATCGGAACAAAGGACACGAGAGGTTTATACTGGTTCGGCCCCTTGCGGTGAAGGTAAAGCCTAGTCCAGTTGTTGTGGTATTGCTAGGTTTTGATGACCAAGGAGCGAAATACGCTGGCTTGGCTCTCGATCTGTTGTTTCTTGCCCTAAGCCACCATCGGGTCATCCCCTTATATACACGGGTTGACGCCTGGCGGCCTACAGAGTCCTGATGGCTCATACAACGTGTCCGGCTCGGTAACTTCTTTTACATGCCTTACTTTACAAGTCTTTCTCATACATGGTGATTTACAATTATGGGCCTTAAGCCGCCTCTGGGCTTGGGCCTGCTACAAGTCTTATAATGAACCATCGCCTTGTATACTCGTCGGGCTTCTTTGAGTAACCCGCCATTAAGATTGACCCGGCACCTCCTGGGCAGGTCATACCTGGTAGTTATATCCCCAACATTAGGCCCCAGGTTGATTTGAACTTTGTTCTTGTCAATCTCTAACACTTAGACGAAATCCATATTCCGTTTTTTGTGAAATCTCTGTAACCCACCATGATGTCTGAGGGAGTCCTAGATTAGGGGGTCTCCGGACAGCCGGACTATATCCTTTGGCCGGACTGTTGGACTATGAAGATACGAGATTGAAGACTTCGTCACGTGTCCGGATGGGACTCTACTTGGCATGGAAGGCAAGCTAGGCAATACGGATATGCATACCTCCTTCTTTGTAACCGAACTTGTGTAACCCTAGCCTCCTCCGGTGTCTATATAAACCATAGGGTTTTAGTCCATAGGACAACATACAATCATACCATAGGCTAGCTTCTAGGGTTTAGCCTCTCCGATCTCGTGGTAGATCTACTCTTGTACTACTCATATTATCAAGAATAAATCAAGCAGGACATAGGGTTTTACCTCCATCAAGAGGGCCCGAACCTGGGTAAAACATCGTGTCCCTTGCCTCCTGTTACCATCCGCCTTAGACGCACAGTTCGGGACCCCCTACCCGAGATCCGCCGGTTTTGACACCGACAACGTCATCTTCAGAACATTTGGAAATCTGCCTTGATGTCATCTTTAACGGATCCTTATCTTTAAATGTTTTCCGAGAATCGAGGCATCCATTTAGCTGGATAATCATTACTTTGGTCTCCCTCGATTTTTGCACCTGCCCGTTCACCTATTTCCTTATAAATAGGCACGGCCGGTCCTTCTTCTTTCTTCTTCTTCCTTCTCTCGCCACCTCTTTACCTCTCGAGCTCCGCCGCCACCGCAGCGCTCACCGTCGTCCTCAATGTTGGCCGATGCATCACCCTGAGCTCGTTCAATATAACGGTGGCGATCCTCCATAGTAGCTCCGCATCCGTAAGCTCTTGCTTTTTCACCCCTTAGATCTGCATTAGGGTTCGTGAGTTTTCTTTCTTATGTTCTTCGTTGTTCGTCATAGATTCCTTGCAACTTCTCCACCACACCCTCTTTTGATCTAAAAGAAGTGTAGAACCTATGCGGTAGTTGTTTTACATCCATTTTAGATGCTAGCAGATCCCTTTCTCTTGTATGAATGCCTCTTTAGAGCTGACGAACTCCTCTACGCTGGTTTTTAGGTCTAAATTTATTTTTCTTTTCTGAACCATCTTGATCCAGAATAATAGCAATAGCTTGGGAAACTTGTTTGTCTCAGCACTTAGCCAATTCTGTTTCTGACAACCTTCGAATATCTTTAGTCATGGTGGCTTATCACGTCGGCTCACTTTTCCTTTATATGTCATTAGCCCTTACTTAAGCCGCCATTACTCATCTGCACTATCATCATTTAACATGTAATTTCACCAATAAATTTAACCGACACATTACTTTCTTTTCAGTTTGCCCTTTTCTCATCATGCCGTCAAAAGCGCCAACGGTCTGCAACTGGGTTCCTTCCACAGTCACTGAGGACACCTTGAAAGATTTTGTCACGATCGGATATTTGCCGGTGAAGACTATTATGTCTTATCGTGCTCCTGACCCGGCCGAAGAACGACCCCAGCCCAAAGACGGTGAAGTTATCGTTTTCACTGACCACATGAATCGGGGCTTCTCACCACCCAGCTCAAAGTTCTTTCGAGACATTCTGCATTTTTTCAAGCTTCATCCACAAGACCTTGGACCCAACTCCATATCCAAAATCTGCAATTTTCAAGTTCTCTGTGAGTTATATCTCCAAGAAGAACCGACCGTGGAGCTCTTCAAACAGTACTTTTATTTGAACCGCCAGAATGAATGCACCAACGGTCCTAGCTTGGAACTTGGCGGAATCTCGATTCGGCGCCGATAGGGTGCTGTCTTTCCTTTAGTAGTCTTACCAAGCCATCCCAAAGATTGGAACCAAACTTGGTTCTATTGTCAAGACATGTCGCCGGCTGATGAAAAACCACTGCAGGGTTATCGCGCGAAGCTTCTTGATTCTATGTTTATGCTCCCTGACAAGCTTACTGCTGCTGAACGCAAGAAGCTTATCCCATCTATCAAAAGGATTCAAGCTTTATTGGGAAACAACTTAACTAGAGTTGACCTGATCCATTGTTGGATCGCATGGCGGGTCATCCCTCAAAGCCGCCGATCTAAGTTGGTGTATAAATATGGCGGAGGCCCAGATGATTCTCTGCGTCATAGTTCTGTACAACTAAATGAAGAGGACATTGTTGCAATGTCAACCATCCTCGTGAACGGCAAATACGAGGACTACAATAAGGTTGGAGTAAACCCTTCTGCAAACTTAACCCGGCACCAGAGGTGAACCCCCTTGACCTCCTTTTTTCTTTAGCAGTTAAATACTTGCATGGCTTTTTAACCTGTTATTTGCTTTACAAGCCAAATCTGACTTTTGGAAGGCCAAATATGATCATGAAGCTACCAAGAAGGCTAGAGCCGCTGCCATAGCTGCCAGGAAGACGACCCGGAAGCCCAAGAAGAAGAAGACTACATCTGACATGTTCCAGCTGGATGATGTTTCTGAGTCGGAGGTAGCCCTTGACTCCCTTGGCTAGTTTTTAACAACCTTATTGACACTGACTATTGCCAGGATGACACGGGGGCCAGCCAGGCCGTAGAAGAAGAGGTAACTATTTCCTCCGACTCAGCCCCTTTGCCAAGACAGAAACTTCGACTGGTAACCTAGAAAATAAGGTTTTCGCACCCTTTAGCTTATTTGGATCCCCATTTTCTTTTGAAAAAGCAGCAACATGAGAGCCGTCGTCAGGCCCGAACTAATGACGACAATGAACCGCCCTCTGACTTACAAAAAACTCCTCGAAAATGCCAGAATGAGGTTTCTTTCACCTTTGTCTTTTACTTTTATCAATGAATCTATTTCCTTACTCTCTTAACTTTATTTTACCTTTGCAGGAGGTTTCTCGCTCTTCTGGCGACTCGTCACAAACTCAATTTCCGGCTTTCAAGACTGCCCCTGGGTAAGCAAAATCATCTTTCTTCTGCATCTTTAAAATTGCGTCATTATACTAACTGTCTCATAACATCTTTCTTAGCGGTCAAGCAAAGTCCAAGAAAGCCAAGGTGACTAAACCGGCAGAAGACCCGAAAGATCCTGCACCTGAACCGGCAATACCAACTCCTCCTGATCAATCTGAAGCGCCAGAAGATCCGGCTATCCACGTTCAATCTGACCCTCCTGAGATGTCAGCTGATGAGACCATTCTTAATCCGTCTACCACTGAGCCATCTAGCTCAGCTAAGCCGCCGGCAACCTCTGACAATGGTGTCTTAATTATTGGTAGTCGATTCGTTGAGCCGGGCAACCCAACTGTACTGGTCCGGCACTCTGCTAAGCAAGAGGCATTAGAGAGGAAGAAGGTGCGGTTTGATGTCTCTCATTACGCTCACCTGAACATTAGTGACGTGCTGTCTGGCTACCTCAGTCATGTGCATTCCAGCCGTGACTCAGAAATTGAGATGGTCAAGCAACTACAGCTGAAATATGAGGTACGTTCGCCGGCTTTCACCATCTTATATATGCTCTGCCAGCCCCCAAGTCTCCAGATTATGATGAACCTGAATGATTTGTAGACTTGTGATATAGGTCGATGCTCTGTCTTAGATTTTCCTTAAGTCCAGCCTAAATTTCACCTGTAGTCCCCAAGGGCCGGCTCAATTTATCACAAATTAGCCAGTACTTAACTTCATATCTGTCTTGAATCAGTCGAAACAAATAGTGTGATCCGGCTCAACATGAAAACACTTTCTTAATATCATGCATTAGCCCCCAAGTGCCAAGCATTGTTACTTGTAAAACACTTGGGACTTTAATCATAGAAGAGCCATTTCACATTTTAAAAATTGCTTTGGCAGACATTAGCCCCCAAGTGTCGAGTGGTGTTGTGTTGCAAACCCTTGGGACTTTAATCATGATAACCTTTATTGAAATATATTTTAACACACCTATGCATGTTTGCAGACTGCCTTGACTGAATTGGGGTCTCAACTGACTGATGCAAAGACCCGGCTGGCGGATCAAGAGGCGGAGATAAAGAACATTGACTCCAAACTCCAGTTGAGACTTTCTGAAGCTGAAAAACTGAAGACCAATTCTGATGCGGAGAAGAAATCCTGGGTCGACGAGAAAACCTTGCTAACACAGCGCGCTGAGACAGTGGAGGCGGCTCTCAAGGAGGTTACCATGGAGCTCACCGGCTTAAAAAACCGTGTGTCCCAGATGGTCTTTGCAATCTTTTGTGAGTTATTTGCCTTTAGTTACTTACACTCTATTTTTGCTAGAAGTATAAGCCACCTTCTTAACCTTTTAAAACACCCGCAGGTCCCCGGAGCAACAATCTGAGCCAAAACAGTTGAATAAAACTCAAGGCGGTTTACACCCTGGTGGAGCAGCTGTACACTGGAGCTCAACGGGCATTGCCATTATATCCCCACCAACCAAGTACCAAACCTCTTAAGTGACGTCTTGAAGAAATTGTCAATCTTACCCGCCAGATTCCAAGAGGTCAAGCGGTCTTGCGCAACAACCGGAGCCCTAACCGCACTGTGCCATTCCAAAGCCTGGGTGCCGAAACTTGACCCGGCGGATGTAGCCAAGGGGTATCCCCCTTTGAAAGAACATGGGACTCCGTTTGATCAAGATGATTTCGTTGCTTGTGTGAGGGAAGTTCGTCCTCATGCTACCATCCTTGGCGAGGAAACCAACATTAATAAATATCAGCCAGGTTTTGATGTTGAAAATAATAAGATGGCGACTCCCTCTTATAAAGTGACAGATCTTATCTCGCCAGTTCGCCAACACAGTTTTGCCCCGAAAATTGACACGGTTGGCCTAATTGACGATGAAGCTGAGTTCGTTGCTCTGGACGGCTTTGACTGGTCCAAGCCCAGCTTCCAACCAGTGGAGGGAGGTGAACCGGCGAGGGACGAGTCATAACTGTCTGAATAATCCAGCCTTTAGCTTAAGATCTGCTTAAGAGAGAAAACAGTCTAACCTTTTGGGCTCTCAATGCCTTGTAATAGGTTAGTTTGAAAACTGCATGTTTTGCCTATGCCGTCGTGCATAGGATGTTGCTGTAGGCAACATAGTAATTACAAAATTTTCCTACGCACATGCAAGATCATGGTGATGCATAGCAACAAGAGGGGAGAGTGTTGTCCACGTACCCTCATAGACCGAAAGCGGAAGTGTTAGCACAACGCGGTTGACGTAGTTGTACGCCTTCACGATCCGACTGATCAAGTACCGAACGTACGGCACCTCCGAGTTCAGCACATGTTCAGCCCGATGACATCCCTCGAACTCCGATCCAGCCGAGTGTTGAGGGAGAGTTTCATCAGCATGACGGAGTGGTGACGATATTGATGTTCTATCGATGCAGGGCTTTGCCTAAGCACCGCTACAGTAATATCGAGGTGGACTATGGTGGAGGGGGGCACCGCACACGGCTAAAAGATCAAATGATCAATTGTTGTGTCTATGGGGTGCCCCCTGCCCCCGTATATAAAGGAGCAAGGGGGGGTGCGGCCGACCAGGTAGGAGGCGCGCCAGGAGGAGTCCTACTTCCACCGGGAGTAGGACTCCCCCTTTTCCTAGTTGGATTAGGACTTGGGAGGGGGAAAAAGTGGATGAGAAGAAGGAAGGGGGGGTGCCGCCCGCTCTCCTTGTCCTATTCGGACTGGGGGGAGGGGCACGTGGCCCAGCCCTAGCCGCCTCTCCTCTCTTCCACCTAGGCCCACTAAGGCCCATTAAGTCCCCGGGGAGTTCCGGTAACCTCCCAGTATTCCGGTAAAATCCCGATTTCACCCGGAACACTTCCGATATCCAAACATAGGCTTCCAATATATCAATCTTCATGTCTCGACCATTTTGAGACTCCTCGTCATGTTCGGGATCACATCCGGGACTCCGAACAACCTTCGGTACATCAAAACATATAACCTCATAACAGAACTGTCATCAAAACTTTAAGCGTGCGGACCCTATGGGTTCGAGAACTATGTAGAGATGACCGAGACATGTCTCCGGTCAATAACCAATCGTGGAACCTGGATATTCATATTGGCTCCCACATATTCTACGAAGATCTTTATCGGTCAGACCACATAACAACATACGTTGTTCCCTTTGTCATCGGTATGTTACTTGCCCGAGATTCGATCATCGGTATCTCAATACCTAGTTCAATCTCATTGTCGGATTTCGGGTTCTGGCAGACCCTTGAGGTTCGAACACTGGGGTGCGCACGGAGATTTTGCCTCCTACCTACCTGCACTCCTCTGCCTCGCTAAGATCTAAGAAATGGAAAGAACAACACAAATGACACAGGGTTTATACTGGTTCGGGCCACCGTTGTGGTGTAATACCCTACTCCAGTTTTTGTGTGTGGTGGATTGCCTCTTGGGCTGATGATGAGGAACAATACAAGGAAGAACAGCCTCGCGAGGGTCTGCTCTTGGCTGGGGCGATGAACTGCTGGGAGGAGTTCAGCCACTCTTCTCTCTTTCTCTCCTTTCTTCGTCTCCCTTGTTCTGTGGGTGGCTGGTCCTATTTATAGAGGCCCTGGTCCTCTTCCCAAATATCGAGCGGGAATGGAGCCAATAATGGCGGGCTAATTTGAAGGGGGGCAACTAGTACTAGCTATCCTGACAAAAGCAGTCTTCTCCTGCACAAAGCTCTGGTGGTGACGCCGTCTTGGGCTCCACAATGACCTCTGTCTTGCTGTCCTCCTGGTCTTGGTCTTGTTGCACCGAAATGGCAACCTTTGCCTGATGCCTCAGTACTCCGTGGCTGCACTTCCTCCCTTTGCACCAAAGAGGAAATGAGGACGCTGCGCGGGCTGGCACCCGCCTGGCGCCTTTGGTCGTCATGGCTTGCGTCACGGCCACCTCATGAGGTACCCCGCCTTGATCTCTCCGCCTCCTCGCGAGACGGCCTGATGAGGCCGTGCCTGAGGAAGCTCCGCATCGTCCGCCCCGCGAGGCTTGGCCCCTCGCGAGGGTCTTGGGTCTGTGTTGGTGAAGATGGGACGTGCTGGGGCCCCCTTTGAGCCACATCGCAGGCCGCAGGCAGGCAAGTCTGGGGACCCCCGTTCCCAGAACGCCGACAGTAGCCCCCGTGCCCAAGGCGCGCCCAGACTTGGCCGTGCATGCAGACGGAAGGGCAAGAGCGAAGCGCCGCGGGCCATAACAGCCTGCGGCCTTGGGCGCCGCGTGGCGGTTGATTGGACGTGGGCGTCTCCACTTCCCCATGGCACCTCGGCAACCGCATGGATTGGACTAGTCCCTGCATGCGAAGCGGGTCATGATTACCTGTGATTGTGGAGGTCGACGGTTGGCCTTCGCCGGCCATAAGTACGGAACGGCGCGCGCCCTTCCAGTTCACCCCCCTTGCTTCTCCTTCTTCTTCATGGCCTCCTCGAGGAGGTTCTCGGCCGCAGAGAAGGGGAAGGCTCTCCGGGTTGAGCCGGCCTCTTCCCCGCCCAAGCGCGGCCGAGGGCGCCCTCGCAAACATCTTGTGGCCACCAAGGCAGCTCCCCGTGGCCGTGGAGACGACTTCCAG
Source organism: Triticum aestivum (assembly GCF_018294505.1). Taxonomy (NCBI): domain Eukaryota; kingdom Viridiplantae; phylum Streptophyta; class Magnoliopsida; order Poales; family Poaceae; genus Triticum; species Triticum aestivum. The sequence continues at coordinate 96,825,647 of NC_057797.1, read as the reverse complement.
CGCGGCGACGGGCGGATCGCTGCGGCCGGGGGGCGCGCTCCGGTCGCGCACCCCCCTAGGCCGCGTTTTCACGCTGCAGAGGTGCTGCCGGAGTTCGTCGTGTGGTCGGCGGAGCCGACTAGCACCCGCCTTCCGCTTCCTCGCTTCCTCCTCTGTCACATCCCTAGCTTCTGGTGCTGCCTAGTGTTTGCATCATGTTTAAATTTTTGAACTTGAACTGGGGAAATTTGGAAGCCTCAAAACCCTAAATAAAAGAAGGGCAAAAACCCTAAAATCTCATTCATTGTTCCAAAATGCTCTTCTTAAATGTTTGATAATTTTGGCAAAGGGTTCTGGTCCCAACCAAAATATTGAACATTTTTAAGGACTTAATCTTGGGACTTTGAATTTAAATCATTAGCTATTTGAATTTGGATTATATTCATATAACTAGAATATAATTTCAAATACCCCTGAAATATTTTATGAGCTTTTGGAAAAGTCCATCTAGCAAAATAAAAATATTCACAGGAGTTTTTGGCATTTTCTGAATTATTTTAAATTCAAAACAGTGGCAAAATAAATTTAAAAATAAAACAAATAGAAAATAAAACAGAGCACATACCTGGCCACTTACCTGGCCTTACCTGGCAGCCCACCAGCAGCCCAGTCCACCAGAGCCGGTCCAGCCCGCCACCGCTACCCCCCCTGTCGCCTTCCTCCTCTGCCAGGAGGACGCGCGTGCGGCCGACGCGTGCACGCACGCGCCCCGGCCACCTCCTCCCTCCTAGCCTGCCTGGCTCCCCCTCGTCGCGCCTAGACGACGCCAGCGCGACCCCCTGGACCCCTGGCTCTCTCTCACTCTCCCCCGACCCTTTCCCCCTTCTCTGCTTTTTTCCCCTCTCGCACCTGAACGCCTCCGTCGCCGCCGCACACCGCCACCGCGCTCACTGGCCGTCCCTCGAGCAACCGTCGTGCTCGTCAACTCCGCCTCGTCGTCCGCGTCATCCCAGATGAGCCACGCATCCTCAGGCGCCCTACAACGTCGCCGCCATCGTCGTCTTCTACCTTCGGCCGCCCGGATCTCCGGCGACCTTGTGCTGCCTCCGACGCCCCCCGGCCTCGTCTCCGCCTCGAATGGATCCGCTGTGAGCCCCTGCTGCTTCTCCTGCGCTCGCCCCCTCCGTTCTCGCCCCCTAGCCCCATCTCCCACCGCGGCCGAGAGCTTCTCGCCGCCGGCCATGGCGTGGCCGTGGCCACAGCCACCGCAGCTCGTTCTTGAGCCCACCGTCGTGCTCACCACAGTCCCAGGAGCACATAGCACTCACCAACGCCTCCCCTGGCGCCCTGCATCGCCTAAACCGTCGTTGCCGTAGCTCCGGCCGCCGCCTAAGTGGTCGCCGCCGTCGACCCCGGCCTCCCTGTGCCCAGCTGCGTGCGCCCCTAGATGCGTGCGAGCACGGGCTCCCTCTTGGTGCCCTCAGCACGACCAGCCGCGGGCTGTAGCGCCGTCCCGAGCAACTCCGGCGAGGTCTCGCCGACGCCGTCGTCGCCGGCGTCACTTGCTGACGTGGTTGGTTTAATTAGCCACTAATCACCGCACCGTGTCACAGACAGCCGGGCCCCACCGCCTAACTAACCGGCTAACTAAAATAGATTAGGTTTAATCTAATTGCAGTGGCCCCACGCGTCAGTTTTGACCGCGCTGACGTGGCTGTTGACTGGGCCCACACGTCAGCAGCACTAACCGGCCCCAGTCACTGACCAGTGGACCCCACAGGTCAGGTTTGACCTGGACCATCGCCTTTGACCTGCTGACGTCACCACAACATCATGCTGACGCAATAAGTATTTTCTGGATTTATTTTTATACAGGAAATTCCAGAAAATGCTACAAACTTCAAAAATTCATAGAAATTCAACCGTAACTCCAAATTAAATAATTTATATATGAAAAATGATCAGAAAAATCCAATCTATCCATCTGTACCATTTTCATGCATATTAGAACAACTTATAGCTACTGTTTAGCACAAATCTTATAAATGGCATTTAAACCCTCACATATGGAGTTTGAATTTGAATCCTGGATTCAAACCAACTCCATTTAACTTGCTGCTAGTTGCATTAGCCCAATCAACAGCATATTGCCATGCCATGATCATGCATCATATTGTGCATTGCATTGATTGTGTTTCTTCCTTGTTTGTCGGTATTTGTCCCCTCTCAGTAGACGATGTTCCGACGATGAGATCGATGACACCGATGAAGGGCTATATCATCTTCAGAAGTGCCAGGCAAGCAAAACCTCCTTGTTCATTCTGATACAATCCCACTCTCTCGCTCCTGCTCTCTTTTACTGCATTAGGACAACACCGATTCAACTGTTACATGCTGCGGTAGCTGAACCCCTTTATCCTTTGCATGACCTGTCATTGCCACAGTAAATAGATGAAACCCACTAGCATGAGTAGGAGTTGTTTGAGCCCTGATGTGCCTACTCATTCATGCTTGTTTGTCATGCCTGCTACTGCTTAGAGTTGAGTCAGGTCTGATTCATCGGGAATGAATCAGAGGTGTGTGAACATGTCCTACTATGTGTGAACTAAGTGTGTGAACACGATTTGGTAAAGGTAGCGGTGAGAGGCCATGTAGGAGTACATGGTGGGTTGTCTCATTGCAGCCGTCCTCAGGAACTAAGTTCTGTGTTTGTGATCCATGATCAGTTACTACCACACATTGGGCTCCGGGCGCTCCAAGCTCTCTCGACTTATTAATCAACTCGATCTCTGTCCAGGAGTTGCAACTAGTTTCTGGTGTTTGTAGGTAGTGTTAGTAGTCTACCAAGTGGCACCCGGTACAGGTGGGCTTGGGACAGACTAGGCATAGTGGCTCGGTGTACCAAGTAGCACCCGGATGGTGGGCTTGGGAACCCTGCACACATCGTTTGGGGCCGTGAGCGACACCCCGGCCAGATCTCCTTGCGGATGGAACCCGAATAGGCGATAAACCTGGACGAGAGACTTGTGTGGTTAGTCAGGTCGTGGCCGACTCCCTCGCCAGGCTTCCGCTTGAAGGTTGCCGAGATACACGAGGTGTACATGGCGGTAAGTGGCGAAAGCGTGTGTGAAGAAGTACACCCCTGCAGGGTTAATATGATCTATTCGAATAGCCGTGTCCACGGAAAAGGACTTCTGGGTTGCCTGTACAGTTCATAGACAAGTGAAAGTGGATACCCTAAAATACGCAAGATAAGCGTGAGTGCTATGGATGGCGTTCTCGTAGGGAGACGGGAGCGGATCCATAGTGGTGTATTGATATGGTGAATATGTGGACTCGTGTGCGCCACCTCAAAGAGTTACTTGCAGTCGTAGTTCAGGATAGCCACCGAGTCAAAGCTGGCTTGCTGCAGTTAAACCCCACCACCCCCTTGTTGATAATGATGCATATGTAGATAGATCTGATGTAAGTCTTGCTGGGTACATTTGTACTCACGTTGCTTAATTTATGTTTTTGCAGAGAGACTTCAGTCTCGCTAGTAGTTCCGCGTGGTCTTCGACGTTTAGCTTGTTACCTCAGCTGCGATCTTGTGCCCTCGGCAGGATCTGGTAGATAGTCAGGCTTCTCATCCTTTTTCATTTCTAGATGTCTGTACTCAGACATGTTAAGCTTCCGCATGTGCTTTGACTTGTATGCTCTGATTGTTGGGTCATGAGACCCATGTTTGTAATATCTCGCTCCTCGGAGCCTATTGAATAAATACTTGAGTCGTAGAGTCATGTTGTGATGCCATGTTGTATTGCACATATCGAGCATATTATGTGTATGTTATTGAAATGCTTGTATGTGTGGGATTTGACAACCTAGTTGTTTATCCTTGGTAGCCTCTCTTACCGGGAAATGTCTCCTAGTGTTTCCACTGAGCCATGGTAGCTTGCTACTGCTCCGGAACACTTAGGCTGGCCGGCATATGTCCTTCTTCGTTCATGTGTCTGTCCCTTCGGGGAAATGTCACACGATGAATACCGGAGTCCTGTTAGCCCGCTACAGCCCGGTTCACCGGAGTCCTGCTAGCCCAGTGCTACAGCCTGGATTCACTCGCTGATGACCGACACGTTCGATGTTGGGTCATGGATGCATGTCCCTGTAAGTTTGTGCCACTTTGGGTTTACGACTAGCCATGTCAGCCCGGGCTCCTTATCATATGGATGCTAGCGACACTATCATATACGTGTGCCAAAAGACGCAAACGGTCCCGGGCAAAGGTAAGGCGACACCCATGGGAATACCGTGCGTGAGGCCGCAAAGTGATATGAGGTGTTACATTCTAGATCGATGTGGCATTGAGTCGGGGTCCTGACAGCGTCGGTATCAGAGCTTGACTGCCTGTAGGATTACCAAGCCAAACTGGTCGAAGTTGAGTCTAGAAATTCTTTAGTTATATAAGGGAATTGATTGTGGGATGGAACGTAAGGCTCTTTTTACTCCTTATACCTCATGGCCCTTTGATCTGAGTCATCCTCTTATCTTTCTACGGGGTTAAGGAACTAGGCTTTCTCTTCTTTCTATCAGGATCACGTGTTACTAATCCGTAGACCTATAGAACTGTTGGACTTAAGCCTCAGTCCAATTCCTACTACTTCTGTATGTTAACTGATGATCTCGAAACCTTGATATTGTGCTTCTGAGTGGTTATGCCACCATTTTTGTGAATGTCTCAAATCTTTTCTGAGCATTTACAGTCGTTATGCTGTCCGAGTCATCCCAGGTTTCTAAACAGTCTGATGCATTTGCAAATCCCTTCTTCCCATTCCCGATGTCCTTTTGGTCAGATTAATCACACAAATTAGTGAGTGGAGGTACTTTATTGCCTCGACATATATGTTGGAGTTAATAATTATGACCCTAAGTGCTTAGGGGATCATCTAGTGGTCTAGCCATGATTTGTGTCCCAGTGTGATGATTCTGGCCTTCATTCTCGAAAGCATTCCGTGATGCTACTTAGTAGTAGGTATTCTACTCCTGGGTTTCTGAGCCCAAGATTCACCCTACTTACTTCATGTTGATAGTAATTGCTAGTGCCTTTAGGATATTAGTAACCTTTGCGATAGTCCTCGAGGTCCGTGGTATATCGTTCTTCCAAATACCATGAACCATTCTTGGCAGGAGTTCTTTTGAACCAAAAGATCACAACTAGAGTGCTTTTGATGAGTTCTCCATTCTATATTGTGAATCTGCCAGTTCTACCTCTCTGCATGGTTTATCCGGAAGAAATATGTTGAACTTCGTTTGACATGCTAAACCATGCATCCACAACTCAGAAAATCGTATGTTCCTTTGAGTTGTCCCGCTCTAGTTGTCTTCTGACCCTCGTCTATCATTTGATAGTCAAGAGTATATGTGCATTCGTTCATCGATACCTATTACTCTTGTGGTCCGTCAAGCCATTCTATTCCAGAATGACTAGGAGAAACAAACTCCAGTACCTCATCCATATCTAGGATTGGGTCAAAGCAGTTGTACTCTGCAGATCAAGTTGCTAATCCAACTTTTGTTCTGTTCTACCTTGGAGTATTACCATCTTTATATCGGGATTGTTATAGGAATTGCACACCATCCTATGAACTCTTGGTACCGTGATACTTCTTGCCATCATTGTTCATTCCTCGGTTCCTGTGTTATTGTAAACGGAATGCCGACAAGTGAATCATGGTGTGTGAAATCAATACTGCTAGCAACTCCGTTGCTTGGTAGTTAAATGGACAACAACCTCATTCTTAGCATGCTGATTATTGAGTCATCATTCTAAGATAGATTGTGCTACCTAGTCCTTATTTCCGGGTACACTCTCCAATCAATGAGTTGGGATCGTATCGGTCCCTCGCTCTGTTGATCATATCGTCTTGCCCTGAAAAGCAAGGTCGTTCTCGAGCTTAATAACATATTGGTGGTTCGTGATTTTCCGAAGATCTTCTCGGAAGTATTACCAGGTTGTCACCTGACCGCTATGTTAAGTTCGTGATCAAGTTGCTTCCTTGTAAACCACCCCTTCTCCAAGAATCTGTGTTGGGTACCCCTGAGCTAGTTGGCTAAGCTGAACAACAACTTGGAGAGTTGGAAGATGGAAGCTTGTCCGATTTAGTTCATCTTAAGGGATATCTTGTGTGTGTGTGTGTGTGTTGAAGATAGATGATATCTTTATTGGTTGACCCTCGTGATAAGTTGTTGGATCTATTATCTTACCCAAACCTTTGATTTGAGTATGGGCTGTTGTCAAATCAAATCAGAACCAACGATATTCGTAATGTTGTCTTACTCGTGGTTGTTCCTCGAGCATACACCATTATATCTTTCGGGTCTGACCAATGCTATCACCTTGTTCACAGAATTGTGGAATTCCACTAATATGGAAACCTGGATGAGTTGTTGTTGAGCCCATTGACAACATCCTTATATCCTCCATGATTTTGTTGAACATTAAGCTAGTGTTGGAAACTTGTGTAAGCATTATCTTCAAGACTCATTCGTGAAGCATATGTTTGGACAAAGGAAGTGAGTCCCTCTAATTCATGTGCACTTGATGCAAGTTGCCGCCATGAATTTGAGAAGGCTTGTTTTACCTCCTTTGGAATCATCCCAAGTCAGTCATGCACGTGCGAAGAATTCTGTGGTCCGTTAGACTGATCATCTTCATTCCATATGTATATCCTAGCACACCAAGCCACTGATTGGTTTGTTCAAGGAGAAGAAGTTCCTTCATAAGAGCTAATCATATGACTTATGCAAGGACTTCGTTATCCACGGTGATGGTTCCCAACGAGAACTTGGTAGTGTTTTATCGTAAGACTACCATGTGGTCATGTTTGTCCAGGACAGCGTGTTCACATGTGTGTAGCAGAACCAGCTCATGTTTTGGAGTTTGCTATCATAGTTCATTTCCCGAGAATCTCGCAATGTCATCTCGTCGATTTGTGTTGCAAACTTTCATTTTCTTCCTAGACTCGATGAGTCTGGAATATCCTGACACCAACCAGATCTGAATCTCAGGCAGTTATGATGGTTGGAATGTTTCCCAAGAACTACAATATTGGTCCCTCTATAACCGGTAAAGTGGATGTCGTGGCCAACACACCCCGCCGGGAGACCTAACATTGTAGTATCTTGATTGAAGAAGTTGGCCACCTTCCCATAAGGACTTCGTAGGATTTACTCCCTAGTTGTGCCTTATGATTTTTGTCTTCCCGAAGTCCGACCTTTTACTTGATGTTCTAGATATCAAACCATTTTAATAAATGGGTTGCGCTAGCACATCAAGGAGAACATTAGAAGCGGAGTGCTAAATGTCTCTCGGTCGATCATCCGGATTTCGATCTTTTGGCCTCGCTATGGTGAAATCTGAGAAAGTGTTATCTTCCTTTGCATCTGCATCATCCATCATCATTCATCATGGTAGCAAGTTGTGTTGCCAGGATCCTTGACACGGATATTGGTAAAATCTTGATGATTATGGAAATGCTCAAGTTCTTGAGAGCACGCGCAAGTGCTAGGTTTGATCGTCGGCATTAACTGTATAGTGCTCTCAGTTTCCTCGGCAATGCTATGACCTTTTCAAATAGTGAATTCACTCTCTATTGTTGGGTTCTTCCCCAGTTACCAGAATCATTCCCAGAATTTGCATGTTGTTCCCAGCTTGCACCACCAATGTGCCATTCCACCATGGGTCTCTTCCATTTCCGGTGATAAGCAAATTCATCCATTACGTTGTCTTCAACAAGGTAATCCACATCATCCAAGTCCGAGTATGCCATTCTACCGACCCCCTCCAAACGATCGCTCGAGAATTGCCTTAGGCTGGTTTAAAGAGTTTCAATGATCTCTGAATCAAAGGTAATTCTTTTTTCCACTTAAGGGGATATATCTACGAATCACCCCCCCCCCTCCAGGATGTCTCGCTGAGGTATCATGGCAACTCAACTCCTCGCTATGTTGACAACCATTCACCATCCTCGTAAGTGTGGAATTATTGTCTACCTAGTGAACCTTCGTCATCTGTTCCACTCCATCCTCTAGATGTGTGCTTCGTGTCTCAGCTCAAGAGATGTTGCTATGCTTCCTTTCGTGAGTTGATCCCGAGTTGTTCGATCTTTGAGAAGATCGATTCCGTAGAGTTTCCTTCTGTCATCGTCATGTTGGATGGAGATTTCGAAGGCAAGACATCAAGTTCAATTTGAGCCGGACAACCAACAACCTCGAGAAGGTAGTTGGATCATGAAGTTTGTGTTACTTAGTGTCCCCTTTGTCTTCTTACCTCGCGTCTTGAATCTCGGGACGAGATTCTTGTTTAGTGGGGGTGAGTTGTCACATCCCTAGCTTCTGGTGCTGCCTAGTGTTTTGCATCATGTTTAAATTTTTGAACTTGAACTGGGGAAATTTGGAAGCCTCAAAACCCTAAATAAAAGAAGGGCAAAAACCCTAAAATCTCATTCATTGTTCCAAAATGCTCTTCTTAAATGTTTGATAATTTTGGCAAAGGGTTCTGGTCCCAACCAAAATATTGAACATTTTTAAGGACTTAATCTTGGGACTTTGAATTTAAATCATTAGCTATTTGAATTTGAATTATATTCATATAACTAGAATATAATTTCAAATACCCCTGAAATATTTTATGAGCTTTTGGAAAAGTCCATCTAGCAAAATAAAAATATTCAGAGGAGTTTTTGGCATTGTTTGAATTATTTTAAATTCAAAACAGTGGCAAAATAAATTTAAAAATAAAACAAACAGAAAATAAAACAGAGCACATACCTGGCCACTTACCTGGCCTTACCTGGCAGCCCACTAGCAGCCCAGTCCACCAGAGCCGGCCCAGCCCGCCACCGCTACCCCCCCTGTCGCCTTCCTCCTCTGCCAGGAGGACGCGCATGCGGCCGACGCGCGCACGCACGCGCCCCGGCCACCTCCTCCCTCCTAGCCTGCCTGGCTCCCCCTCGTCGCGCCTAGACGACGCCAGCGCGACCCCCTGGACTCCCTGGCTCTCTCACTCTCCCCCGACCCTTTCCCCCTTCTCTGCTTTTTTCCCCTCTCGCGCCCGAACGCCTCCGTCACCGCCGCACACCGCCACCGCGCTCACCGGCCGTCCCTCGAGCAACCGTCGTGCTCGTCGGCTCCACCTCGTCGTCCGCGTCATCCCAGATGAGCCACGCATCCTCAGGCGCCCTGCAACGTCACCGCCATCGTCGTCTTCTACCTTCGGCCGCCCGGATCTCCGGCGACCCTGTGCTGCCTCCGACGCCCCCCCGGCCTCGTCTCCGCCTCGAATGGATCCGCTGTGAGCCCCTGCTGCTTCTCCTATGCTCGCCCCCTCCGTTCTCGCCCCCTAGCCCCATCTCCCACCGTGGCCGAGAGCTTCTCGCCGCCGGCCATGGCGTGGCCGTGGCCACAGCCACCGCAGCTCGTTCTCGAGCCCGCCGTCGTGCTCACCACAGTCCCAGGAGCACATAGCACTCACCAACGCCTCCCCTGGCGCCCTGCATCGCCTAACCCATCGTTGCCGTAGCTCCGGCCGCCGCCTAAGTGGTCGCCGCCGTCGACCCCGGCCTCCCTGTGCCCAGCTGCGTGCGCCCCTAGATGCGCGGGAGCACGGGCTCCCTCTTGGTGCCCTCAATGCGACCAGCCGCGGGCTGTAGCACCGTCCCGAGCAACTCCGGCGAGGTCTCGCCGACGCCGTCGTTGCCGGCGTCACTTGCTGACGTGGCTGGTTTAATTAGCCACTAATCACCGCACCGTGTCACAGACAGCCGGGCCCCACCACCTAACTAACCGGCTAACTAAAATAGATTAGGTTTAATCTAATTGAAGTGGCCCCACGCGTCAGTTTTGACCGCGCTGACGTGGCCGTTGACTGGGCCCACACGTCAGCGGCACTAACCAGCCCCAGTCACTGACCAGTGGACCCCACAGGTCAGGTTTGACCTGGACCATCGCCTCTGACCTGCTGAAGTCACCACGACATCATGCTGACGCAATAAGTATTTTCTGGATTTATTTTTATACAGGAAATTCCAGAAAATGCTACAAACTTCAAAAATTCATAGAAATTCAACCGTAACTCCAAATTAAATAATTTATATATGAAAAATGATCAGAAAAATCCAATCTATCCATCTGTAACATTTTCATGCATGTTAGAACAACTTATAGCTGCTGTTTAGCACAAATCTTATAAATGGCATTTAAACCCTCACATATGGAGTTTGAATTTGAATCCTGGATTCAAACCAACTCCATTTAACTTGCTACTAGTTGCATTAGCCCAATCAACAGCATATTGCCATGTCATGATCATGCATCATATTGTGCATTGCATTGATTGTGTTTCTTCCTTGTTTGTCGGTATTTGTCCCCTCTCAGTAGACGATGTTCCGACGATGAGATCGATGACACCGATGAAGAGCTATATCATCTTCAGAAGTGCCAGGCAAGCAAAACCTCCTTGTTCATTCCGATAAAATCCCACTCTCTCGCTCCTGCTCTCTTTTACTGCATTAGGACAACACCGATTCAACTGTTACATGCTGCGGTAGCTGAACCCCTTTATCCTCTGCATGACCTGTCATTGCCACAGTAAATAGATGAAACCCACTAGCATGAGTAGGAGTTGTTTGAGCCCTGATGTGCCTACTCATTCATGCTTGTTTGTCATGCCTGCTACTGCTTAGAGTTGAGTCAGGTCTGATTCATCGGGAATGAATCAGAGGTGTGTGAACATGTCCTACTATGTGTGAACTAAGTGTGTGAACACGATTTGGTAAAGGTAGCGGTGAGAGGCCATGTAGGAGTACATGGTGGGTTGTCTCATAGCAGCCGTCCTCAGGAACTGAGTTCTGTGTTTGTGATCCATGATCAGTTACTACCACACATTGGGCTCTGGGCGCTCCAAGCTCTCTCGACTTATTAATCAACTCGATCTCTGTCCAGGAGTTGCATCTAGTTTCTAGTGTTTGTAGGTAGTGTTAGTAGTCTACCAAGTGGCACCCGGTACAGGTGGGCTTGGGACAGACTAGGCACAGTGGCCCGGTGTACCAAGTAGCACCCGGATGGTGGGCTTGGGAACCCTGCACACATCGTTTGGGGCCGTGAGCGACACCCCGGCCGGATCTCCTTGCGGATGGAACCCGAATAGGCGATAAACCTGGACGAGAGACTTGTGTGGTTAGTCAGGTCGTGGCCGACTCCCTCGCCAGGCTTCCGCTTGAAGGTTGCCGAGATACACGAGGTGTACATGGCGGTAAGTGGCGAAAGCGTGTGTGAAGAAGTACACCCCTGCAGGGTTAATATGATCTATTCGAATAGCTGTGTCCACGGAAAAGGACTTCTGGGTTGCCTGTACAGTTCATAGACAAGTGAAAGTGGATACCCTAAAATACGCAAGATAAGCGTGAGTGCTATGGATGGCGTTGTCGTAGGGAGACGGGAGCGGATCCATAGTGGTGTATTGATATGGTGAATATGTGGACTCGTGTGCGCCACCTCAAAGAGTTACTTGCAGTCATAGTTCAGGATAGCCATCGAGTCAAAGCTGGCTTGCTACAGTTAAACCCCACCACCCCCTTGTTGATAATGACGCATATGTAGATAGATCTGATGTAAGTCTTGCAGGGTACATTTGTACTCACGTTGCTTAATTTATGTTTTTGCAGAGAGACTTCAGTAGTTCCGTGTGGTCTTCGACGTTTAGCTTGTTACCTCAGCTATGATCTTGTGCCCTCGACAGGATCTGGTAGATAGTCAGGCTTCTCAGCCTTTTCATTTCTAGATGTCTGTACTCAGACATGTTAAGCTTCCGCATGTGCTTTGACTTGTATGCTTTGATTGTTGGGTCATGAGACCCATGTTTGTAATATCTCGCTCCTCGGAGCCTATTGAATAAATACTTGAGTCATAGAGTCATGTTGTGATGCCATGTTGTATTGCACATATCGAGCATATTGTGTGTATGTTATTGAAATGCTTGGTATGTGTGGGATCTGACAACCTAGTTGTTCATCCTTGGTAGCCTCTCTTACCGGGAAATGTCTCCTAGTGTTTCCACTGAGCCATGGTAGCTTGCTACTGCTCCGGAACACTTAGGCTGGCCGGCATGTGTCCTTCTTCGTTCCTGTGTCTGTCCCTTCGAGGAAATGTCACGCGATGAATACCGGAGTCCTGTTAGCCCGCTACAGCCCGGTTCACCGGAGTCCTGCTAGCCCAATGCTACAGCCTGGATTCACTCGCTGATAACCGACACGTTCGATGTTGGGTCATGGATGCCTGTCCCTGTAAGTTTGTGCCACTTTGGGTTTACGACTAGCCATGTCAGCCCGGGCTCCTTATCATATGGATGCTAGCGACACTATCATATACGTGTGCCAAAAGACGCAAACGGTCCCGGGCAAAGGTAAGGCGACACCCGTGGGAATACCGTGCGTGAGGCCGCAAAGTGATATGAGGTGTTACATGCTAGATCGATGTGGCATTAAGTCGGGGTCCTGACATCCTCGGCGAGCTACCGGCGGCGCTCTGGGCAGCCTCTGGCTTTAGGCCGACGGCTGTTGCAGCCGGGCCTCATGGGTTTCTTTGGAGGTCTCCGCAGCCGGGAGCCTGGCCCTGGCCCGCGGTTGGCAGACGTTTGCCCGCGCGCGTGGCCTGAGCCGTCGCTGCACCTTGCACTTCAAGTTTGACGGTGATGCCACCCTCTACATGAGGGTTTTTGGGGAAGATGGTCGCCGCACAGGGTGCTGCCCCGAGGACGACGACCACGGCCAGGAATGCATCCCCGGTGATGATGGAGAAGGCAACGCTCGCGTGACTGGCGGCGCTCGGGGCTCCCCAAGCTTCTCCGGTTCTTCCTCAGGCGGCAACTCTTCCAACGGCGGCCGCGGTTAGCCTCCACGCTGTCGCATCTGCTTGGGGGTGGTAGCGTGTCCGTCCGCCGTCGCGCCTCAGTGAAGCACGAGAGGGAGTATGCCTGAGCCCCGGAGGCAGCTCGAGTCTTCCCTGCAGGCTGGTCTGAGGCGAGCTTCGCCTGATTTGTCCTTTCTTTCCCCTTTTTTCCCACGTAAAAAAGATAGTAGTGTGGACCCTGCGGGGGCGTGTTTGGGTTATTGCCGTTAATCATCGTTTTGCTTCCGTTATTGTGCCTTCCGGCTACGTGCTCGCGCGTGGGTAGTTGCCGGCCCCTGCCGTGGGGGGGTGACCGACCCAGGCCCTGTGTTCGTGTCGCGATGCTCGTGAGGCACGGACTGGAGGGGTGATCCTATAATGGACCCAGGTCATGAACCCTTTGAACGACTAGAACGGGAACACTCGCGCGGGCGCTCGGCAGTCCCCCCCTCGCGAGGCCTTGCATAAGAGAAATCAAGGCAGGAGAGTGAAAAGTCGAAGAACCACAAGCCAAAGACGGCAACAACTTCAATAAAACTTCAAATGAGAAGGAACAAGCCAACTAAGGAAAGCAAATGAAAAGCCGCGTCGGGCACCTAATCTAGTCTTCGACGTCTTCTCACCAGCGCGGAGCTAAGTGCTGCCACTGGGCGTGGGAGGGAGCCCCAGGGCCTAAGGCCGGCGCTCCTGAGACTCCGGGGTGTGTACAACCCCAACTCATTATTACGTGAGAGTGTCACGGGCGGCGAGCTTCACAGGCGTTGGCATTCTTCACAGGCTCCGGGCCTTTTTCCAAACGCGATAGCTTCACAGGCATTCGCCTTCTTCACAGGCTCCGGGCCTTTTCCAAACGCGACAGCTTCACAGGAATTCGCCTTCTTCACAGGCTCCGGGCCTTTTTCCAAACGCAATAGCTTCACAGGCATTCGCCTTCTTCATAGGCTCCGGGCCTTTTTCCAAACACGATAGCTTCACAGGCATTCGCCTTCTTCACAGGCTCTGGGCCTTTTTAGCGGTAGAACCTCTGGAGGTGCTGAATGTTCCATGCGTTCTAGACCGGCACCCCCTCCTGAGTCTCCAAGCGCGCAGAGCCGGGCCTGGAAACATGAAAAACCTTGAACGGGCCCTCCCACATGGGAGAGAGCTTGTGCAGTCCCTCCCTGGAGAGAACCCGCCTGAGCACGAGGTCTCCTACCTCGAGAGTTCTGGGGCGGATGTTGCGGAAGTGGTATCGTCGCAGTGCTTGCTGGTACCTCGCCGCTCGCAGCGCGGCTTCTCGGCGACTTTCCTCCCCCAGCACGAGGTCCATCCCCCGCATGGCGTCCTGCTGCGCCTCGTCGAACGCCAGGACCCGTGCGGAGCGACGTCTGACCTCGTGAGGGAGGACCGCTTCGGCTCCGTAGACCAGGAAGAACGGGGTCTCTCCAGTCGGCTTGGTCGCGGTTGTGCGGATGGACCACAGCACGGACTGAAGCTCATCGTACCAGCCTCTGCCGCAGGCCTCCAGCCTCTTCTTGAACATCCTGGTCTTAAGGCCCCTCAGGACCTCTGCGTTGGCTTGCTTGGCCTGGCCGTTGCTTTGGGGGTGCGCCACCGAAGCATAGCATATCTGCGTTCCAACGTTAGCACAGTATGTTTTGAAGAGGTTACTGGTGAATTGTGAACCGTTGTCTGTGATGATGCGGTTGGGCACCCCGAACCGGCTCACAATGCCCCTGATGAACTTGATCGTGGAACCCGCTAGGATGGTGCGGGCGGCTTCTACTTCAGCCCACTTGGTGAACTTGTCCATGGCGACGTACAGGTAGCGGTAGCCCCCTGGCGCCCGAGGAAATGGGCCCAGGATGTCCAGCCCCCAGACTGCGAACGACCACGAAAGGGGTATAGTCTGCAGGCCTCCTGCCGGCTGATGGATCTGCTTGGCGTGGAACTAACAGGCCTCACAAGCCTTCACCAGTTCGACGGCGTCATTGAGTGCGGTGGGCCAATAAAACCCACTGCGGAACGCCTTGCCGACCAGGGTCCGTGATGATGAATGATGTCCACAGTCTCCGCCGTGTATGTCTTCCAGCAGCTCCTTTCCTTGCTCCCTGGAGATGCAGCACAGGGATACATCGTTTGGTCGCTTCCGGTAAAGCTCTCCATCCCTGATGTAATACGCCGTGGCCTGCCATGCCACACGCTCTGCCTCCTGCTCCTTCTCCAGCAGGGTCCCTTGTGTTAAGTAATTCCGTAGTTCCATGATCCAGTCCCCCTCCTGAGGCTCCATCGTCAGGAGCAGGCGTGCTCCTGAGGCCAGGCCACAGACCGGGGCTCCTGAGGCAGGTGGCTGGGGGAGCTCCTCCTGTGGCTGAGACGTGTTTGACAATGACGGCAGGGCTGAGGGCTTGAAGAGCCGCTCCTCGAAAACGCCAGGCTCCCGAGGTAACCGCCTGGATGCCCATTTGGCGATGTCGTCGGCCTCCTGATTGGTGCCACGGGGCACATGCTGCAACTCCAACCCCCAGAACTGATTCTCCATCCTGCGGACCTCCGCAAGGTAGGCTTCCATGTGCTCATCTTTCGGCTCGTACACCTTGTTGGAGAAATTGACAAGGAGCTGCGAATCGCCCTTGATGGTGAGGCGTTTCACCCCCAGGGCAGCTGCGGCCTTCAAGCCCGCTATTAAACCTTCATACTCCGCTATGTTGTTGGAGACCTTTTCGCCTTGCTGGAAACAGAGCTGCACAACATAGTAGAGCTTGTCCTGAGTGGGCGATATAAGCACCGCCCCAGCCCCTGCGCCATGCCTGGAGAATGCTCCATCGAAATACATGATCCAGCCTTCTAGCGCCTCGCTTCCCGGGGAGAGGGACCGATCCTCGCTGCCCTTGAGGCCTGGTGCCTCCGTCCATTCTGCCACAAAATCCGCCAACGCTGCTCCCTTGATGACTCTCGTCGTGCTGAATTCCAGCTGAAACACTTGCAGTTCTATGTTCCACTCAGCGACCCTTCCAGCTGAGTTAGGGCTCCTGAGCACTCTCTCCAGGGGGTATGACGAGACGACCTTGGTGGGGTGACCCTGAAAATAGTGCCGCAGCTTGCGCGAGGCCACCAGTAGCGCGAGGAGGAGTTTTTGAGGCATGGGGTACCGCGCCCTCACATCCCGCAACACCGTGCTGGCGAAGTACACCGGGTGCTCAATGAGGTTGGGTGCGTTAGTGCTGGCGGCTCCCTTTGGAGATCGTGGCACCTCTTGAGGCGATGAGGCCTCCCGAGGCTGGCCATCTGGGAGAGGGGCCTCTTCCGCCTCCGGAGCACTCCTCTGCGGCGGCTGATCCTCCTCAGCTGGGGTGGCGGTTCCTGTGGGCCTTGTTCCTATTTCGCCTTGTCCCGGGCTGCTGTTGCGATTCTGATTCGACGCTCCTCTCTAACCGCCACCAGGGCCGCGCTGGCGGAGTAGGGAGTGGCGGCGAGGTAAAGCACCAGGGGCTCTTGAGGGCGGAGAGCCACCATGACCGGAGGGCTGGTCAGGTATCTCTTGAGATCTTGGAAAGCCTTGTCGGCCTCTTCGGTCCATTCAAATGGCCGCTTTTTCTTCATTAGCTGGAAGAAGGGCAGCGCTCACTCTCCCAACTTGGAGATGAATCGCCCTAGCACGGTCACGCGCCCAGTGAGCTTCTGCATTTCTCTGAGGGTTTTTGGCGGGCTCATGTCCTCGACCACCTTGACCTTTTCCGGGTTAGCCTCGATGTCTCGGTGGGACACGAGGAAACCCAAGAGCTTGCCTGAGGGGACTCCGAACACACACTTCTTTGGGTTGAGTCGCAGGTTCACTGCGTTGAGGCTCACGAAGGTTTCCTCCAGGTCTTGTATCAGGGTCCTGGCCTCCCGAGACTTCACCACAATGTCATCGACATAAGCCTCAACATTCTTCCCAAGCTGCGGGCCCAAGGTGATGTGCATCAGCCGCTGAAAGGTTGTCCCGGCGTTGCGCAGCCCAAATGGCATGCATATGTAGCAGTACACCCCACATGGGGTCAGGAAGGCTGTCTTTTCGACGTCTTCTATCGCCATCTTGATCTGGTGATACCCAGAGAAGGCATCCAGGAAGCATAGCAGGTCGCATTCTGCGGTGGAATCAACGATCTGGTCGATGCGGGGGAGCGGGAACGGATCTTGCGGGCATGCCTTGTTGAGGTTGGTGAAGTCGACACACATGCGCTCCTTCCCTCCCTTCTTTGGCACAACGACAGGGTTGGCCAACCAATTCGGGTATCGGACCTCGGGAATGACCCCAGCGACTTCTAGTTTGCAGGTCTCTCGGACGATGAAGGCCTGCTTTTCTGTGGACTGTCGCCTTGCCTTCTGCTTCACAGGGTGCACATTGGGGCACACGTTGAGGTGATGCTCGATTACGCTCCTAGGGACCCCCGCCAACTGGTCAGGCTCCCAAGCAAATACCTTCTTGTTCGCGCGCAGGAACTTGACCAGGGTCTCTTCCTGCTCGGGCTCGAGGTTGGCGCCTATGGTGAAAGTGGCGTTCACTACTAGGAAAAGGGCTATAGATGGAGTTGACACTAATGGCGCACCAGACATGTGGTGCGCCATTACTATATACTAATGGCGCACCATGTGTTGGTACGCCATTAGTGTGGTAGACACTAATGGCGCACCACGTCCACGGTGCACCATTAGTAATTTTTTTTTCAAAACTACTAATGGCGCACCGTGGGAGTGATGCGCCATTACTAGTTGAACTAGTAATGGCGCACCACATCCACGGTGCGCCATTAGTAATTTTTTTTATTTTTTTATAAATTTTTGTCAAAACTACTAATGGCGCACCGTGGGAGTGGTGCGCCATTACTAGTTGAACTAGTAATGGCGCACCATGCCACGGTGCGCCATTAGTAACTTGGCCACCACTTCCACCGAATGCACCCCCCTTCGGTGGATCGCCTTTTCAGTTTTTAAAAAAATAAAAGAAAATGATGAAAATGTCAAAAAAAAAAGAAAATAAGTTTCCCATGTGATATGTGGTCTAGTTGTTGGGAAAATTTGCAAATATGAATTTCGACTTCATTTGCAAAATCTCTCGAGAATTTGTAAAAATGGGCATAACTTTTGCATACGAACACGGATGAAAAAGTTTTTTATATGAAAAATCATCTACTCGAAAAATCATCTACCCCGTTAAACATTTTCAAAATCCTCAAAAATCTAACAAAAAAAAGATGGGGCTTTTAAGATCTCGAGAGGCAAAAAAATTCAAAATTACTAATGGCGCACCTGCCCATGGTGCGCCATTAGTATCTTCCCGCCTTCAAAATTCAAAATAGGTCAACAAAATAAAAAAAAGTTACTAATGGCGCACCTGCCCATGGTGCGCCATTAGTATCTTCCCGCTTTCAAAATTCAAAATAAGTCAAAAAAATAAAAAATAGATACTAATGGCGCACCTGCCCATGGTGCGCCATTAGTATCTTCCCGCCTCCTCTCCTCTCCTCCACTCCATCCCCTCCTCTCCTCTCCTCCACTCCATCTCCTCCTCTCCTCCACTCCATCTTCCCTTCTCTCTTCCACCATACTACCCTCCTCCTCTCCGGCGACCTCCTCCTCCTCCTCTCCGGCGACCTCCTCCTCCTCTCTGGCGACCTCCTCCTCCCTCCTCTCCTCCCCTCCCCTCCCCTCACGATTTCTCCTCCCTCCTCTCCGGTGAGCTCCTCCTCCCTCCTCTCCGGTGAGCTCCTCCTCCCTCCTCTCCGGTGAGCTCATCCTCCCTCCTCTCCGGTGAGCTCCTCCTCCCTCCTCTCCGGTGAGCTCCTCCTCCCTCCTCTCCGGTGAGCTCATCCTCCCTCCTCTCCGGTGAGCTCCTCCTCCCTCCTCTCCGGTGAGCTCCTCCTCCCTCCTCTCCGGTGAGCTCCTCCTCCCTCATCTCCGGTGAGCTCCTCCTCCCTCCTCTCTGGTGAGCTCCTCCTCCCTCCTCTCCTCCCATCTCCTCATGGTTTCTCCTTCCTCCTCTCCGATGCTCCGGTAAACTCCTCTCCGACGACCTCCTCCTCCTCTCCGGCGATGTAGGCGAGCGCCTCTCCGGTCACCTCCTCCTCCTCCTCTCCGGCAAAAGAACACGGCAAAAGAACGTACAAGATCCAAAAACGGGAACAAAATTTGAAATAATATCGTGCAAAAAATGAGCAAAAAAACGAGCAAAAAATGGGCAAAAAATCGCGATCCAGATCCAAATTCAAAATTCAAAAATAGCAATGGCGCACGGTGGGGATTAGACGTGCACCACTACTATTTTCCCGCCTTCAAAATTCAAAAATACTAATGGCGCACCATGGACTATACTAATGGCGCACCAGTGGCCTGTACCAATGGCGCACCGTGGCCTATACTAATGGCGCACCAGTGGTGCTCCATTAGTATACCAGATACTAATGGCGCACCAGTGGTGCGCCATTAGTAAAAATTACTAATGGCGTGCTAGTAATGGCGCAGCAGTGATGCGCCATTAGTAGGCAAAACTGGTGCGCCATTAGTAGGCCTTTTCCTAGTAGTGGTTGGTGGACCTGTCCTCATCGACGGGTATCTGCTTGGTTTCTGTCTTGTCTTTGGTGAACAACTGTTTCTTCTTGGCAGGTGCAGCCCCCTTGGGCTCGGGGATCTCCAAGCCTGCGGGCTGTGCCGACGCCGCCGTCTTGAATGCGAGCTTGAGTACCCGCAGCGCGTCTCCGGTGTCCCCGCGCATGGTGAGGACACCGCTGCTCCCGGGCATCTTCATGAGGTTGTACGCTAGGTGCGTCGCGGCCATGAACCGGGCCAACGCTGGGTAGCCGAGGATGGCGTTGTAGGGGAGGCCGATGGGGGCGATGTCGAAGTCCACCAGCTCCGTGCGGAAGTTGTTGTAGGTGCCAAAGGTTATCGGGAGCCGGATCTGTCCCAAGGAGCTGGATGATCCGCCCCCAACGCCTGAGAAGGGCCGGCTGGGTTGCAGCCATTCCAGGGGTATGCAGAGGAGGTTGAAGGCCTCGACCGAGAGCACGCTGAGGCCCGCACCGCCATCGACGAGAGTTCTGGTGACGGCCACCTGGCAGATGGTGGGGGTACACAGCATGGGGAGCGCACCCGAGCAGGCCGAGTTGGAGGGGTGGTCCTCCGAGATGAAGGTTAGGCCAGCCTTGGACGCCGCCCGGTCCGGGGGAACCCCCTGCCACGTGGAAGCGGTGCTGACCCGACGGATGAACGACTTGACGTGGTTACTTGTAGGCGGCGCCTGCGAGCCGCCTAGCAGGGTTGCGACAACCGGGGGTGTTGGTGTACCATGACGGGCGGGGAAGAGGCTGTGGGGCTCTTCCCAAGAGGCCCCGGAGGTTGCCGGCAGGTGGAGCAGCCATGGGCATGGAGCGCTGGTGAGGGCCATGGGGAGCCAGTTGGCCATGACCCTATCGTCACCTCCAGCTTCGAGGGGGGCCTCCTCGCTCGCCGGCGAGAAGGCCAGCGGATCTGTCGCGCCGACGTAGCGCGGGGGCGTCGTTGGCCTGAACTTGTCCGGCCACCGTACCCGTCACAGGGCTGGCGCCAGGGCTCGGAGCCCCCTGGCCCCCGTGTTGGCGCCGGCGGCCAGAGCGGGTGACACGCTACTCATCGCGAGGCAGGTCGTGGTGGTGGCGGAAGGGGAAACTCCGGTGCACCCCTACCTGGCATGCCAAATGTCGGATTCCGGGTTCCAGCAGATCCTTGAGGTTCGAACACTGGGGTGCGCGCGGAGATTTTGCCTCCTACCTACCTGCACTCTTCCGCCTCGCTAAGATCTAAGCAATGGAAAGAACAACACAAATGACATAGGGTTTATACTGGTTCGGGCCACCGTTGTGGTGTAATACCCTACTCCAGTGTGTGGTGTGGTGGATTGCCTCTTGGGCTGATGATGAGGAACAATACAAGGAAAAACAGCCTCGCGAGGGTCTGCTCTTGGCTGGGGCGATGAACTGCTGGGAGGAGTTCAACCACTCTTCTCTCTTTCTCTCCTTTCTTCGTCTCCCTTGTTCTGTGGGTGGCTGGTCCTATTTATAGAGGCCCTGGTCCTCTTCCCAAATATCGAGCGGGAAGGGAACCAACAATGGCGGGCTAATTTGAAGGGGGACAGCTAGTACTAGCTATCTTGACAAAAGCAGTCTTCGCCTGCACAAAGCTCTGGTGGTGACGCCGTCTTGGGCTCCACAATGACCTCCGTCTTGCAGTCCTCCTGGTCTTGGTTTTGTTCCACCGAAATGGCAACCTTTGCCTGATGCCTCGGTACTCCGCAGCTGTGCTTCCTCCCTTTGCACCAAAGAGGAAAGGAGGACGCTGCGCGGGCTGGCACCCGCCTGGCGCCTTTGGTTGTCATGGCTTGCGTCACGGGCACCTCGTGAGGTACCCCGCCTTGATCTCTCCGCCTCCTCGCGAGCCAGCCTGAGGAGGCCGTGCCTGAGGAATCTCCGCGTCGTCCGCCCCGCGAGGCTTGGCCCCTCGCGAGGGTCTTGGGTCTGTGTTGGTGAAGATGGGCCGTGTTGGGCCCCCCTTTGAGCCACGTCGCAGGCCGCAGGCAGACAAGTCTTGGACCCCCGTTCTCAGAACGCCCACACTCGTTACCGGCAATTCTCTTTACTCATTTTGTAATACATCATCCCGCAACTAACTCATTAGTAGCAATGCTTGCAAGCTTAAGTGATGTGCATTACCGAGAGGGCCCAGAGATACCTCTACGATATTCGAAGTGACAAATCCTAATCTCGAAATATGCCAACCCAACTATTACCTTCGGAGACACCTGTAGAGCACCTTTATAATCACCCAGTTATGTTGTGATGTTTGGTATCACACAAGTGTTCCTCCGGTAAACGGGAGTTGCATAATCTCATAGTCATAGGAACATGTATAAGTTATGAAGAAAGCAATAGCAACATACTAAACGATCGGGTGCTAAGCTAATAGAATGGGTCATGTCAATCACATCATTCTCCTAATGATGTGACCCCGTTAATCAAATGACAACTCATGTCTATGGGTAGGAAACATAACCATCTTTGATCAACGAGCTAGTCAAGTAGAGGCATACTAGTGACAATCTGTTTGTCTATGTATTCACACATGTATTACGTTTCCGGTTAATACAATTCTTTCATGAATAATAAACATTTATCTTGATATAAGGAAATAAATAACAACTTTATTATTGCGTCTAGGGCATATTTCCTTCAGTCTCCCACTTGCACTAGAGTCAATAATCTAGATTACACAGTAATGATTCTAACACCCATGGAGCCTTGGTGCTGATCATGTTTTGCTCGTGGAAGAGGCTTAGTCAACGGGTCTGCAACATCTAGATCCATATGTATCTTTCAAATTTCTATGTCTCCCACCTGTACTAAATCCCGGATGGAATTGAAGTGTCTCTTGATCTGCTTAGTTCTCTTGTGAAATCCGGATTCCTTCGCCAAGGCAATTGCACCAGTATTGTCACAAAAGATTTTCATTGGACCCGATGCACTAGGTATGACACCTAGATTGGATATGAACTCCTTCACTCAGACTCCTTCATTTGCTGCTTCCGAAGCAGCTATGTACTCCGCTTCACATGTAGATCCCGCCACAACGCTTTGTTTAGAACTGCACCAACTGACTGCTCCACCGTTCAATGTAAACACGTATCCGGTTTGCGATTTAGAATCGTCCGGATCAGTGTCAAAGCTTGCATCAACGTAACCATTTACGATGAGCTCTTTGTCACCTCCTTAAATGAGAAACATATCCTTAGTCCTTTTCAGGTATTTCAGGATGTTCTTGATCGCTGTCCAGTGATCCACACCTGGATTACTTTGGTACCTCCCTGCTAGACTTATAGCAAGGCACACATCAGGTCTGGTACACAGCATTGCATACATGATAGAGGCTATGGTTGAAGCATAGGGAACATCTTTCATTTTCTCTCTATCTTCTGCAGTGGTCGGGCATTGAGTCTTACTCAACTTCACACCTTGTAACACAGTCAAGAACCCTTTCTTTGCTTGATCCATTTTGAACTTTTTCAAAACTTTGTCAAGGTATGTGCTTTGTGAAAGTCCAATTAAGCGTCTTGATCTATCTCTATAGATCTTGATGCCCAATATATAAGCAGCTTCACCGAGGTCTTTCATTGAAAAACTCTCATTCAAGTATCCCTTTATGCTATCCATAAATTCTATATAATTTCCAATAAACAATATGTCATCCACATATAATATTAGAAATGCTATAGAGCTCCCACTCACCTTTTTGTAAATACAGGCTTCTCCGAAAGTCTATACAAAACCAAATGCTTTGATCACACTATCAAAGCGTTTATTCCAACTCCGAGAGGCTTGCACCAGTCCATAAATGGATCGCTGGAGCTTGCACACTTTGTTAGCTCCCTTTGGATCAACAAAACCTTCCGGCTGCATCATATACAACGCTTCTTCCAGAAATCCATTCAGGAATGCAGTCTCATCGCTACGGGTGAGAAAGTCTCATCATAGTCAATCCCTTGAACTTGTCGAAAACCATTCATAACAAGTCGAGCTTTGTAGACAGTAACATTACCGTCAGCGTCAGTGAGGGAGTCCTGGATTAGGGGGTCTCCGGACAGCTAGACAATATCCTTTGGCCGGACTGTTGGACTATGAAGATACAAGATTGAAGACTTCGTCCCGTGTCCGGATAGGACTCTACTTGGCGTGGAAGGCAAGCTAGAAAGTACGAATATGGATATCTCCTCCTTTGTAACCGACCTTGTGTAACCCTCCAGTGTCTATATAAACCGGACGGTTTTAGTCCGTAGGACAACAGACAATCATACCATAGGCTAGCTTCTAGGGTTTAGCCTCTTCGATCTCGTGGTAGATCAACTCTTGTAATACTCATATCATCAAGAATAAATCAAGCAGGACGTAGGGTTTTACCTCCATCAAGAGGGCCCGAACCTGGGTAAAACATCGTGTCCCCTGCCTCCTGTTACCATCCGCCTTAGACGCACAGTTCGGGACCCCCTACCTGAGATCCGCCGGTTTTGACACCGACATTGGTGATTTCATTGAGAGTTCCTCTGTGTCGTCGCCGTTAGGCTTGATGGCTCCTATGATCATCGATAGCGACGCAGTCCAGGGTGAGACTTTTCTCCCCGGACAGATCTTTGTGTTCGGCGGCTTCGCACTGCGGGCCAACTCGCTTGGCCATCTGGAGCAGATCAAAAGTTACGCCCCTGGCCACCAGGTCAGGTTTGGAAGCTTAAACTACACGGCCGATATCCGCGGAGACTTGATCTTCGACGAATTCGAGCCCCTGCCTTGTGCGCCACGCAGTCACGATGAATACGATTTAGCTCTACCATCGGACATTGTTCAAGAAATCGCACCGGCAGCCGCCCCGACCTTTAATTTGGAGCCAGTTGCGGCATCCATCGACGGGTGGATAGACCCTGCCACGGAGGTCGTATCATCTGCGGCGATCGACCCGAGTATCGACCTTACCCTTCATGAGAGCCGTGTTGCCAAACTGCCGGATCCTTCTCCGGCCACAGAATCCGAACCGCCTGCGCCCGTTCCTGTCGAATCCGATTGGGCGCCGATCATGGAGTTTACCTCCGCAGATATTATTCTGCACTCGCCCTTTGGCGACATACTGAACTCATTAAGGTCTCTCTCCTTGCCAGGAGAGTCCTGGCCGAACTACGTCCGGCAGGATTGGGATGCGGATGACGAGGAAATTCGTCGCCCACCCACCAACCTCTTAGTAGCCACTATGGATGACTTAACCGACATGCTCGACTTCAACTCCGAAGACATCGACGGTATGGACGACGATGCGGGAGTCGAAGAGGAACCACTGCCCACAGGGCACTGGACAGCCACCTCATCATATGACATATACATGGTGGACACACCCAAAGAAGGCAATGCCGATGGGACAGTGGAGGATGACCCCTCCAAGAAGCAACCCAAGCGCTGGCGTCAGCGGCGCCGCTCTAAGTCCCGCCATGGAAAAAGCGGTGATGCCGGCACCGGAGATAATAACACTACGGGCAGTGCCGAAGACAACAACAATCCCCTCCAGCAAAATTTAGAGCAGGAGGACGGAGAAGCCAGCCCTCCTGAGAGAGTGGCAGATGGAGAGGCGGAGGATGATAATTACATGCCTCCCTCCGAAGACGAGGCAAGCCTCGACGATGACGAATTTTCGTGCTAGAGGATCCCATCGAACAAGAGTGCTTCAAGCGCCGTCTTATAGCCACGGCAAATAGCCTTAAGAAAAAGCAGCAGCGGCTTCAAGCTGATCAAGATTTTCTAGCTGACAGATGGACTGAAG
Organism: Triticum aestivum; assembly: GCF_018294505.1. NCBI lineage: Eukaryota > Viridiplantae > Streptophyta > Magnoliopsida > Poales > Poaceae > Triticum > Triticum aestivum. The sequence goes on along the minus strand of NC_057797.1, from coordinate 96,800,399 downwards.
TCCTGGCGGCCGAGGAATATAAACTCGAACACCCCTCCAAGAGTTACCCAAAGTGCAGGTTGCTACCCCGACTTGAGGAGGAAGCACGGAACCTACATCCCCGGTGTATGGCACGGCTGACCGTCCACCTCGTGGCCGCGACAGAGAGGCATTCCAGCCAAAAGCTCAGCCTGCACCCCGACGCCATTCAAATAAAAAGGGAGGGGGAAATACGCCAGACCTGTAAGACGTATTGGAGGACAAAGCAAAACACGCAAGATCGATATACGGATCATGAGGGTGCGCCACTATGTGAGAAGATAATCATCACACCGGATACAGTAAAAGTAAGTCCGACCGGGCCGAACACAGCGGGCAAGACTCATTTGAGCTGCGTTGCGATGTGGCCCAGTACAGAGGCTCCGCACACCCCTTATGCTTCACAGACGAAGTAATGGATCATCAAATCCCAGAGGGTTTCAAACCCATAAATATAGAATCATACGACGGCACAACAGATCTTTCGGTATGGATCGAGGATTTCCTCCTGCACATCCACATGGCCCGTGGCGATGACCTACACGCCATCAAATACCTCCCACTCAAACTCAAAGGACCAGCTCAGCATTGGCTCAACAGCTTGCGAGCAGATTCCATTGGCTGTTGGGAAGATCTGGAAGCCGCATTCCTCGACAACTTTCAGGGTACTTATGTGCGACCACTAGATGCCGATGACTTGAGCCACATAATTCAGAAGCCAGAGGAATCGGCCAGGCAATTCTGGACATGGTTCCTAACAAAGAAAAATCAAATCGTCGACTGTCCGGATGCAGAGGCCCTAGCAGCTTTCAAGCACAACATCCGTGACGAATGGCTCGCCCGGCAACTTGGCCAAGAAAAGCCAAAATCTATGGCAACCCTCACGACACTCATGACCCGCTTCTGTGCAGGAGAGGACAGCTGGTTGGCTCACAGCAATAACATATCAAAGAACCATGGTACTTCGGATACCAAGGACGGCAACGGCAGGTCACGTCACAACAAACATAAGCGCCGCATTAACAGCGACAATAGCGAGGATACGGCAGTCAATGCCGGATTCAAAGGCTCTAAACCCGGTCAGCGGAAAAAGCCATTCAAAAGAAGCACTCCGGGCCCGTCTAGTTTGGACCGTATACTCGATCGCTTGTATCAAATACAGGGCACCCCAACAAGCCAGCCAACCACACCAACATGGATTGTTGGGTGTTCAAGCAGGCCGACAAGTTAAAAGCTGAAAACAAAGATAAGGGGTCACATAGCGATGACGAGGAGGAGCCCCGGCAGCCGAACACCGGAGGACAGAAGAGGTTCCCCCCACAAGCGCGGATGGTGAACATGATATACGCAAGCCACATCCCCAAGAGGGAGCGGAAGCGTGCGCTCAGGGACGTATATGCGTTGGAGCCAGTCGCCCCAAAGTTCAACCCATGGTCCTCCTGTCCGATCACCTTCGATCGCAGGGACCACCCCACTAGTATCCGTCATGGCGGATTCGCCGCACTGGTCCTAGACCCAATCATTGACGGATTTCACCTCACTCGAGTCCTTATGGATGGCGGCAGCAGCCTGAACCTGCTTTATCAGGACACAGTGCGCAAAATGGGTATAGACCCCTCAAGGATCAAACCCACAAAAACGACCTTTAAAGGCGTCATACCAGGTGTAGAGGCCCATTGCACAGGCTCAGTCACACTGGAAGTGCTCTTCGGATCCCCGGATAACTTCCGGAGCGAAGAGTTAATCTTTGACATAGTCCCGTTCCGCAGTGGCTACCATGCACTGCTCGGGCGAACCGCATTGCGAGATTCAATGCGGTACCGCATTATGCATATCTCAAGCTCAAGATGCCAGGACCTCGGGGGGTCATCACAGTCAATGGAAACACAGAGCGCTCTCTCCGCACGGAGGAGCACACTGCGGCCCTCGCAGCAGAAGCGCAAAGTAGCCTCTTAAGGCAATCCACTAGTTCGGCGATTAAGGACCCAGACACCTTCAAGCGCGCCCGGAGTAATCGGCAACTGGACTGCCTGGCACGTTCCGAGCTTGCATAGCAATGCGGCACCCACCCCGGTCCCAGCCAAACGGCGAAATCCGTGCCACGCGTACATAATTACGCATTAAAAATACCATGGGCACAGGTGGGGAGGGGGGCATGACTACGGCACGCTCCAAGACGCGGCTTAAACCGCACTAGGGGCTTCCCGCTTTGTTATTTTTCTCTTTCAGGACTTTAATCTCTGGAAACCCTGTCCGGCAGCATGATTGCCGAACACATGATGCAGCAACCAAGGAGGCAGAAAGCTACGTTACACCACGGAACTCCCAGGTGGATTATGATAACGAGTGAAATATTTGCTTTAACACTATTCCTTAGCTTGCCCTTGGAAGGGACATGTCAAACAGTCCTACTTTTTGCTTATCGCACTACTTGTATCATTCTGCTTTAACACACCTTTTTGAATAAACAAGGCATAGCATTAAGACTATTATTGAATTCTTCCTTTATATAGATATATATATGTTCATTCATGACATCTAGCACCCGTACATTCTGGTATGGCTAATACGCTAGGGGCTTAGGCATACCCCATAATACGGCCTGAGAAGTCCGAACACTTTCGATAGTGCGGCACCCTGAACTTATAACATTATATGCATCAGCTCCGAATCATGTCTTGGGTCAATAGTTGGGGTTGCCCAGCTCCCATGTTTTGGTACGTTGCGTTCCGCTATATCGGCTAAGGTAGCACTGGGAGAACTACTGCGATTGTGCCCCGGTTCTGCTGGGTTAAGCACCTCAGTAGAGAAAGCTAAAACTGTCTGTCATGATAAGGCGAGAGACTGGTCGCTGTTCGAGAGGTTTCAAGTCCCTAAAGACTTATGCCGCTTAGAGCGAGGAGTCGGCCCTGTCCGGCTTAAGGCGTGTATAGCGCCCCGAAATCGGCCTTCCGAATACTAGGGGCTTCGCCGAAATTTAAAATTATAGAATTCTATGGCTAAGTGAGAGTGATAACGCATTATAGTCCGATTGCCTTGTTCGTTGTGCTGAGCACCTCCCTCGAAGGACCCAAAAATGGGAACAAGAGTGCTCAGGTTTATCCCGAACACCCCAGCACTCGTGGCGTGGGGGCAGAAGCCGACGACTAGCCATCTCTCAGATTTGATAAACAGCCGAACAGAAGGCAATATTTTAAATTCAAACAAGCGTTGCATAGCGCATATGAACAAGTTTTCATAATACAGGATTACACGAGCAAGTTTATTCAAATATTACATCTTTCGCACACTCGTCCGCTACAAGACGGGCACCCTTCAGGACACCCTCATAGTACATCTCGGGGTGGCGATGCTCCTTGCCCTGCGGCGGCCCTTCCTTCACCAGCTTCACGGCGTCCATCTTGGCCCAGTGCACCTTCGCACGGGCGAAAGCCCGGCGTGCACCTTTGATGCAGACGGACCGCTTGATGACTTCCAGCCATGGGCAGGCATCCACAAGCCGCCTCACCAGGCCGAAGTAGCTGTTGGGAAGGGCGTCGCCAGGCCACATCCGGACTATAAAGCCCTTCATGGCCTGTTCGGCCGCCTTGTGCAGCTCGACCAGTTGCTTCAGCTGGTCGCTCAGAGGCATCGGGTGTTCGGTCCCAGTATACTGAGACCAGAACAGCTTCTCTGTTGAGCTTCCCTCCTCGGCCTAGTAAAACTGTGCGGCATCCGACACGCTGCGAGGCAAATCTGCGAATGCTCCTCGAGAGCTCCGGATTCGGGTAAGTAACAAGTAATTTACTTTCACATGCTTGCTTTGCATATAGAATGCCTTACCCGCCGCTATCTTCTTCATCGCATCAATCTCCTGGAGGGCCTTTTGGGCTTCGGCCTTGGCACTCTTTGCACTCTCAAGGGCCGTGGCAAGCTCGGACTCTCACATCTTCAAGTCAAGCTCCAAGGCCTCGTGCTTCATCACAAGAGCGTGGAGCGCTTGCTGCACCTCGCCCACCCGTGCCTCTTGTTCTTCCCGCTCGGTGCGCTCCTGGGCTGCTTTGTTTTCGGCCTCGGATAGCGCTTGCTTCAGGGTTTCCACTTCGGTTGTGGCCCCTGGCAAATTAAAGATGATCCTATCATTTTGCAATCGCATCCCTTATATATATACATATCTACAGACTAGGTACTACTTACCTTTGTTCTCCTCGAGCTGCCTCTTGGCAAGGCTGAGCTCTTTCTTGGATCCTTTGAGGTCCTGCCTCAGTATGGGGACCTCCGCTGTCAGTGCGGCAGAGGTCAGCAGCGAAGCTTGCATACGCATATAGACATACTTATATTAGACTCCTACAGATATTAGTTGATCCTCTATTTGGCTTTTCTTTTTGAACACTAAACAGAGCATCAGGGGCTACTGTCTATGCGGTAGTATTTTCCCTATATTTCAAATACTTACCTCAAAGCCTGTTAGAAGGCTGACATAGGCTTCAGTCAGTCCGCTCTTGGCGGACTGAACCTTCTAGATCACCGCACTCATAATAGTGTGGTGCTCTTCGTCGATGGAAGCGTTGCGAAGCGGTCCCAGCTAATTGTCCGGTGCCTCTGGATGGATAGAGGTCACCGGCACGGGCGTCTTGCCCCTTTTGGAAGGAGTCCGCCTGCCCGAGTCCGGAACCACTAGAGGTTCCGACGCAGTGTTCGGCTAAAGGCCGAACTCGGAGCCCTCGGGAGCCTTACCCCCTCTGCTCCCGGAGTCCGGAAGGTTGCCTTGAGGCACCTCCGGGACTGTCTCCCCTCGACACTGTGCCTCTTGAGACCGCACCTCTGCATTGTCCGTAGGGTAAGGGGAGGTAGCGGTCGGAAGTGGATCTCTATCCATATCCGACGAGTCCAAGGAGCCGCCCAACGAAGATACATCGATACGGGCTTGGGGCGGTCTGCATAATCATATTCGGCATTAGGAGAAGCAGTGCGACAAAGTTATGCTATGAGTTACTCTAGTACCCAAATACTTACGACTTCGCCAGGGGCTTTGTCCTGAGCAGCCACTCGTCTTCGTCTTCGGCGGCGGTGGTGGAGCAGTCCGGAAGGAGAGTCCTTCCCTTCTTGGACCCTTCGGCCCCCCGGTTGGGGCGGCCTTCCTTTTCTTGCCTCCCCCGGCTGGAGGGGGAGCATCTTCATCTTCCTCCTCGTCTTCCTGGGAGGAGTGCGTTGCAGAGTCATCGGACGATGAGTCCGATACCACCTGGCGTCGGGAAATCTTTCGGGTTCCCTTGGCCTTCTTCTTGGTCTTCTCCGGCACCTTGTAAGGAGCCGGAGTCAGCATCTCCATCGGGAGAGCGTCTGCGGTGTCTTCAGGCAGAGGGGCCGAACAGTTGATCTTCTTCGATGCCCCCACCCAGTCCTGTCAAAGGCATGGGAGATCAGACCCCGCAGGTGGTTAAGCTGTGGGATGTAAACAACCTACCAGATGTACAAAACTTAGCGGATTCGCAGGGCGCTTCGCACTTAGCCCGCGGTCCTCAGTGAGAGAGGGAGGGTCCTCGGCACCCTTGAACAACACCCTCCAGACGTCCTTGTGCATCGTGTCGAAGAGCTCGCTTAGAGTCTAGTGCTGGGCCGGGTGGAACTCCCACAAGTTGAAGTCCCATTGTTGACACGAGAGGATCCGGCGGAAGAGCATGACCTGGACTATGTTGACAAGCTTGAGCTTCTTGCTTGCCATATTCTGGATACATTTATGGAGTCCGTCTAGCTCCACCGATGAACCCCAGGATAGGCCCTTGTCTTTCCAGGAGGTGAGCCGCATGGAGATTCCGGATCGAAACTCGGGGGCCACCACCCAGTTGGTGTCGCGCGGCTCGGTGATGTAGAACCACGCCGATTGCCACCCCTTTATGGTCTCCACGAAGGAGTCGTCAAGCCATATAACATTGGGCATCTTGCCCACCATGGCCCCGCCGCATTCCGCTTGTCGGCCTCCCACCACCTTCGGCTTGATATTGAAGGTCTTCAGCCACAGGCTGAAGTGGGGCCAGATGCGGAGGAAAGCCTCACACACGACGATGAACGCCTAAATGTTGAGGATGAAGTTCGGGGCAAGATCATGAAAGTCCAGCCCGTAGTAGAACATAAGACCACAGACGAATGGATGGAGGGGAAACCCCAGTCCGTGGAGGAAGTGGTGGAGGAAGACTACCCTCTCGTGAGGTTCCGGGGTAGGGACGATCTGCCCTGCAGCGGGCAGCCGATGTGCGATATTCACGGCTAAGTATCCGGCTCCTCGCAGCTTTTTGATGTGTCCCTCCATGACGGAGGAAGCCATCCACTTGCCTCCCGCTCTGGACATGTTTGGAGAAGGTTGAGGAGAGGGATGTGGACTTGGGCGTTGGAGCTCGAGTGCGCAAGAACGGATGAGCAAGGAGGAAGAAGGCGTGGGTAGAAAAAGGTTAAACCTTATCCCTTTATAAGGGCGGCCGAAACTATGCGCCCCCAGTAGCCTGGTAAAACTCGCTTATCCCTCAAGCGCCGTAATTGATGGCACGGTTGGGTTACCCACACCCATATTGATGAGAATCCTGTAATAAGGGGGACACGATATCTGCTTTGACAAGACGTGTCAAGAAACTGCCTCACGTTATGTGCGGTGCAAGTTGAAGAAAAACGGTTCGAATAATCACCGAGCCATCGCATGATGTCATGTTACCAAAACGTGTCAACAGATTAGATTTGTGGAAATATTATTCTCTCTACGGTGGTATGTGGAACGTATTTTGCAGGGTCGGACACTATCCTTTTATTCAAACTCTTTTGTGGTGTATCCGGAGGAGGAACCCGCCTTGCAATGCAGAAGACAACACTGCACGCCGAACTCATCGTCATTGAAGCCTGGTTCAGGGGCTACTGAGGGAGTCCTGGATTACGGGGTCTCTAGACAGCCGAACTATATCCTTTGGCCGGACTGTTGGACTATGAAGATACATGATTGAAGACTTCGTCCCATGTCCGGATAGGACTCTACTTGGCGTGGAAGGCAAGCTAGGCAGTACGGATATGTATATCTCCTCCTTTGTAACCGACCTTGTGTAACCCTAGCCCCCTCCGGTGTCTATATAAACCGGAGGGTTTTAGTCCGTAGGACAAGAGACAATCATACCATAGGCTAGCTTCTAGGGTTTAGCCTCTCCGATCTCGTGGTAGATCAACTCTTATAATACTCATATCATCAAGAATAAATCAAGCAGGACGTAGGGTTTTACCTCCATCAAGAGGGCCCGAAACTGGGTAAAACATCGTGTCCCCTGCCTCCTATTACCATCCGCCTTAGACACACAGTTCGGGACCCCCTACCCAAGATCCGCCAGTTTTGACACCGACAGTCAGTCTTCTTCTTGAAGATCCATTTATTCTCAATTGCTTGCCGATCATCGGGCAAGTCAACCAAAGTCCACACTTTGTTCTCATACATGGATCCCATCTCATATTTCATGGCCTCAAGCCATTTTGCGGAATCTAGGCTCACCATTGCTTCTTCATAGTTCGTAGGTTCATCATGATATAGTAGCATGACTTCCAGAACAGGATTATTGTACCACTCTGGTGCGGATCTTACTCTGGTTGATCTACGAGGTTCGGTAGCAACTTGATCTGAAGTTCCATGATCATCATCATTAACTTCCTCACTAATTGGTGTAGGCGTCACATAAACCGGTTTCTGTGATGAACTACTTTCCAGTAGAGGAGCAGGTATAGTTACCTCATCAAGTTCTACTTTCCTCCCACTCACTTCTTTCGAGATAAACTCCTTCTCTAGAAAGGATCCATTCTTAGCAACGAATGTCTTGCATTCGGATCTGTGATAGACGGTGTACCCAACAGTCTCCTTTGGGTATCCTATGAAGACACATTTCACTGATTTGGGTTCGAGCTTATCAGGTTGAAGCTTTTTCACATAAGCATCGCAGCCCCAAACTTTCAGAAACGACAACTTTGGTTTCTTGCCAAACCACAGTTCATAAGGCGTCGTCTCAACGGATTTCGATGGTGCCCTATTTAATGTGAATGCGGCCGTCTCTAAAGCATAACCCCAAAATGATAGCGGTAAATCTGTAAGAGACATCATAGATCGCACCATATCTAGTAAAGGATGATTACGACATTCAGACACACCATTGCGCTGTGGTGTTCCGGGTGGCGTGAGTTGCGAAACTATTCCGCATTGTTTCAAATGTAGACCAAACTCGTAACTCAAATATTCTCCTCCACGATCAGATCGTAGAAACTTTATTTTCTTGTTACGATGATTTTCAACTTCACTCTGAAATTCTTTGAACTTTTCAAATGTTTCATACTTATGCTTTATTAAGTAGATATACCCATATCTGCTTAAATCATATGTGAAGGTGAGAAAATAACGATATCCGCCACGAGCCTCAACATTCATCGGACCACATACATCTGTATGTATGATTTCCAACAAATCTGTTGCTCTCTCCATAATTCAAGAGAACGGCGTTTTAGTCATCTTGCCCATGAGGCACGGTTCGCAAGTACCAAGTGATTCATAATCAAGTGGTTCCAAAAGTCCATCAGTATGGAGTTTCTTCATGCGCTTTACACCGATATGACCTAAACGACAGTGCCACAAATAAGTTGCACTATCATTATCAACTCTGCATCTTTTGGCTTCAACATTATGAATATGTGTGTCACTACTATCGAGATTCATCAAAAATAGACCACTCTTCAACGGTGCATGACCATAAAAGATATTACTCATATAAATAGAACAACCATTATTCTCTGATTTAAATGAATAACTGTCTCGCATCAAACAAGATCCAGATATAATGTTCATGCTCAATGCTGGCACCAAATAACAATTATTTAGGTCTAATACTAATCCCGAAGGTAGATGGAGAGGTAGTGTGCCGACCGCGATCACATCAACTTTGGAACCATTTCCCACGCGCATCGTCACCTTGTCCTTTGCGAGTGTTCACTTAATCCGTAGTCCCTGTTTCGAGTTGCAAATATTAGCAACAGAACCAGTATCAAATACCCAGGTGCTACAGCGAGCTCTAGTAAGGTACACATCAATAACATGTATATCACATATACCTTTGTTCACCTTGCCATCCTTCTTATCTGCCAAATACTTGGGGCAGTTCCGCTTCCAGTGACTAGTCTGCTTGTAGTAGAAGCACTCAATCTCAGGCTTAGATCCAGATTTGGGTTTCTTCTCCTGAGCATCAACTTGCTTGCTGTTCTTCTTGAAGTGCCCCTTCTTCTTCCCTTTGCCCTTCTTGAAACTGGTGGTCTTACTGACCATCAACACTTGATGCTCCTTCTTGATTTCTACCTCCGCTGCCTTTAGCATTGCGAAGAGCTCGGGAATTGTCTTATCCATCCCTTGCATATTATAGTTCATCATGAAGCTCTTGTACCTTGGTGGCAATGATTGAAGAACTCTGTCAATGACACTATCAACCGGAAGATTAAATCCCAGTTAAGTCAAGTGATTATGGTACCCAGACATTCTGAGTAAATGTTCACTGTCAGAACTATTCTCCTCCATCTTGTAGCTGTAGAACTTATTGGAGACTTCATATCTCTCAATCTGGGCATTTGCTTGAAATATTAACTTCAACTCCTGGAACATATCATATGCTCCATGACGTTCAAAACGTCGTTGAAGTCCCGGTTCTAAGCCGTAAAGCATGGCACATTGAACTATCGAGTAGTCATTAGCTTTGCTCTACCAGACGTTCTTAACGTCGTCAGTTGCATCAGCAGTAGGCCTGGCACTCAACGGTGCTTCCAGGACGTAATTCTTCTAGGCAGCAATTAGGATAATCCTCAAGTTATGGACCCAGTCCGTGTAATTGCTACCATCATCTTTCAACTTTGCTTTCTCAAGGAACGCATTAAAATTCAATGGAACAACAGCATGGGCCATCTATCTACAATCAACATAGACAAGCAAGATACTATCAGGTACTAAGTTCATGATAAATTAAGTTCAATTAATCATATTACTTGAGAAGTCCCACTTAGAAAAGACATCCCTCTAATCTTCTAAGTGATCATGTGATCCAAATCAACTAAACCATAACCGATCATCACGTGAAATGGAGTAGTTTTCAATGGTGAACATCACTATGTTGATCATATCTACTATATGATTCACGCTCGACCTTTTGGTCTCAGTGTTCCGAGGTCATATCTACATATGCTATGCTCGTCAAGTTTAACCTGAGTATTCTGCGTGTGCAAAACTGGCTTGCACCCGTTGTAGATGGACGTAGAGCTTATCACAGCCGATCATCACGTGTATACTCAGGGAGAACTTTGGCAACGGTGCATACTCAGGGAGAACATTTTTATCTTGAAATTTAGTGAGAGATCATCTTATAATGCTACCATCAATTAAAGCAAGATAAGATGCATAAAATATAAACATCACATGCAATCAATATAAGTGATATGATATGGCCATCATCATCTTGTGCTTATGATCTCCATCTCCGAAGCATCGTCATGATCACCATCGTCACCGGCGTGACACCTTGATCTCCATAGTAGCATCATTGTCGTCTCGCCAATCTTATGCTTCTACGACTATCGCTACGGCTTAGTGATAAAGTAAAGCATTACAGGGCGATTGCATTGCATACAATAAAGCGACAACCATATGGCTCCTGCCAGCTGCCGATAACTCGGTTACAAAACATGATCATCTCATACAATAAAATTTAGCTTCATGTCTTGACCATATCACATCACAACATGCCCTGCAAAAACAAGTTAGACATCCTCTACTTTGTTGTTGCAAGTTTTACGTGGCTGCTACGGGCTTAGCAAGAACCATTCTTACCTACGCATCAAAACCACAACGATAGTTTGTCAAGTTGGTGTTGTTTTCACCTTCGCAAGGACCGGGCGTAGCCACACTCAGTTCAACTAATGTTGGAGAAACTGACACCCGCCAGCCACCTGTGTGCAAAGCACGTCGGTAGAACCAGTCTCGCGTAAGCGTATGCGTAATGTCAGTCTCGGCTGCTTCATCCAACAATACCGCCGAAACAAAGTATGACATGCTGGTAAGCAGTATGATTTATATCGCCCACAACTCACTTGTGTTCTACTCATGCATATGACTTCTACGCATAAAACCTGGCTCTGATACCACTATAGGCAATGTAGTAATTTCAAAAATTTCCTACGCACATGCAAGATCATGGTGATGCATACCAACGAGAGGGGAGAGTGTTGTCCGCGTACCCTCGTAGATCGAAAGCAGAAGCGTTAGCACAACGCGGTTGATGTAGTCGTACGTCTTCACGATCCTACCGATCAAGTACCGAGCGTACGCCACCTCCGAGTTCAGCACACGTTCAGCCCGATGACATCCTCGAACTCCGATCCAGCCCAGTGTTGAGGGAGAGTTTCGTCAGCACGACGACATGGTGACGATGTTGATGTTCTACCGATGCAGGGCTTCGCCTAACACTACAAAAAAACACACTTCCATGATGATACATGTTTGTCACAGTAGGTCCCTTTTTTTGTCATGCATGTATATCCATGACAAATTTATGACAGAAGCAAGATAGTCATACATGTGCTATCGTAGAAGTGTTCCATGACATTACCAAAATTATCATCACAGAAGTGTCCACTTCCATGACAATAAATCGCGCGTCATAGAAGTGCTTTCGTCAAGGGTGATTGCCATGTGTCATCCACCATAACGGAACACCGTTAAGCTATCAGGTCGGGTTTTGGATCCGATAACCCGTTAACAGCCCCGACCAATGGGGATTTTCCATGTGTAAAATCATCATTGGCTAGAGGAAACACGTGTCGGCAAATCATTGGGACAGATGTCATCCACTCACTGGATAGAAGGCGCCTATGATACATCGACACGTGGCATGGCCCAACAGTGGCCCATTCCTGTGAAAAGGCCGGCCCATTTGACTTGGTCAAAAGCTGGAGGGCTGGCCCATGGAAAGCCTGTTAACGGCCTGTTCGCATATAGCCCATTTACAGCCCGCTAACCCAAGGCCCGTTACACCCTATCCAAATTAGGCCCAGTAGCGTCATCTGGGCCGTCCAATATGATTCCAACCCGTTTTCACTTCTAGCCCATGTATAGCCCATGACGTCTTTCAGCCCATATGAGGCCCTTTGTAACTATTGGCCCATTAGCGGCCCGTGCTAAAACTGGCCCGTAATGAACAATGTATTACTTTACACCCATTAACGGCCCGTGGTGAAACTGGCCCATAATGAACAGTGTATCACTTTATACCCATTAACGGCCCGTTATTCCGTTGGGCCATTTCCAGCCCAAGTTAACTTTCGGCCTTCTGACGGCCCATTTATTCTTGGGCTCATTTGCAGCATTCGGCTACTTATGGCCCGTTACTGTCATTTTCTGTTTGTGGGCCAAATTCAGCCCGTCGTTACAGTCAGCCTGTTTGTGGATCGTTAGTCTATTGGGCCATTTTCATAGAATCACCAAATACAGCCTATTAATGGCTCGTTATGGTTAGCCCATAAAACGTACGATTTCCATTAAAGGCCCGTTTATGGCCCATTAAAGGCCCATACAAGACCCATAAATGAGCCGGCGGCCCATGGATCCTACGAGACATACAAGGCCCATGGATCCTACGAGATGTAGAAGTCCCATGGATCCTACGAGACGTAGAAGGCCCATGGATCCTACGAGACGTAGAAGGCCCATGGATCCGACGACCCGTGAAGGGCCATGGTCGGGCAAATTGGCCCCCGTTTGAACGATATAGCATATTCAAAGAATTATCCTACTCAATACTATCACCTCTAAAAATCCTACACTATTACAACAAAGAGATCAAGGCATAGAAAGGTAGAATAATCCTACACTATACAATAAACAAATTACAGCCAATTATACCCACTGGGCATTATGGTTCGGCACAGGTGATAATAAAGCATACACAAACAGCAAATTACATACAGTGGGCAAATACAGCTCATACATCATGGACGCGCATCAACTTAACTCCATTTGAACTATAATCTCTTCAGAAAATAGGATTGGCCGGATTCAGATAGCACAAATTTCAGTCTGCAAAATCTCCAATTCCTTCATGGTTACATTAGTGTCTTGTTTCATTTTTTGACTCCTACATCTAATACCTGCATGTCCAGTCTCAACTTGTTGATTATATGTTGACAATCATGTACACGTTGTCTTGCCACCTCTAGTTGATGCTCGAGAAGATCAGCACATTCCAATTCCAATCCATAATCATTCGGTAACGGCCATGCCGCACTGCTCGCAGATCTTTGTGTTGATGTCGCTTCATCCTGAAATGTTTCTATAAGTTCACATGACTAGGGCAAAAATATAGTTACAACAGTGAAGGAAACAAGACACTATTTTGTACTACATGGCAAAACAGGACTAACAATAATGTTACACATCACTTTAAAAAAATGTTACACTTCATGAAGCATAAGCAGGTGATATTTTAAAAATTATAAAAAAGATAGTCTGTGCATCCTGCATACAGAAATCCCTCTTAGCTCACCAGAGGAGCATGATGTTGGGGCCCAATCGAAAACACAGACAAGTTACAAATTTAGACAGCATCTTGCGTATAAGTAAGCAAGCAGTTGGCCATTCTGTGCCTAAATTAAAGTCTTAGGGAGCATAATGAACAGCAGAGGGTTTCATACAAACATACTACAGCAGGTAAAACTATGCAATCATTAGCGTAGTATAAACTAGATTGTGAGCCTCATGCAATAATAGTTGGTTCATAGACTTCAAAGCTTCAGGCACACTTCGGCAGAGTAATTAAATGGTAAGGCCTTTAATTATGTCAACTAATAGTGATACAAGTACCGAACATCAGGCATGATTATTTGGGCATCTAATTAACTCAGGACAAATAAAGCAATTGAAAAGAGAAAATTAACTATGCCTGAAACAAACAAGGAATTGAACTGTTGAGTTGCATACAGTGACTTACCTTAGCAGGTTGAAGATGCTCAGCGCAGCTCCTAGTTCTCTTGCAAGGCTCCTTCCTAACATCTTGTACTTGGAAATCCTCAATCTTATCTTCATTGCACCCCCTCTACAAGGTGACACAAACTAGTTACTCGTCTCCTTGGAAGATAAATATGCATACTGTCACAGCCCTAGCTCTGGCCTTTGCTTGTCATTGCATATGCATCCATGCATCATCTTAAATTCCAGTAAATTGAATTGAGGGAATTCTCAACCCTTAGAAATCACCTCAGAAATAATCAACAGTAAAAAAAATCTCTTCAAACAAGCCCAAGAAAATGTTCCTGTTAATGTCTGGAAATATTGGCAAGAGATAAAATTCAAACCAATATTTTTAGAATCTCAGGAATATTTATTTTGGGCCCTTGAATTAATCCAATAAATATTTGAATTGGACTTATATTTATTATATAATAAATATATGTTCAATAATTCTGGAAATTATTGTGTGGTTTGGGTTAAACACCACTTAGTTCGCACAACTATTTTCATGAAGTTTTGAAGTGGTTTAGTATTTTTGCTAAATCAGAAAACAAAGACAGAAATAGAAAACAAGAACAAATAAAAAAGGAAAGCAGAGAGAGAAGCCCACCTGGACCTTACCTGGCGGCCCAAGTGGCCGGCCCAGCCCACCTGCCCCCCTCCCCTATCGCCTTCCTCCCTTGCCAGGAGGATGGGCGTGTGGCCGCCGTGCGCGCACACGCGCCCCGGCCACCTCCTGCTTGCCGCTTCCCCGACCCCCCTGGAGATGCCACGCACCTCCCTAGCGCCACATCCACTTCTCCCCCCGACCCTATCCTCCTCTGCTCTCTCTCCCTCCCATGACCGAACCCCACCATCGCCGCCGCTCGCTGCCAATACACCCACCGAGCTCGCCTGACCTCCCCACCGTATCCCTAGGCTCCGCCGCGGCTCTGCACGTCGACAAGAAGAACAAAACAAGCCCCAGGAGCCACTCACCGCCATCGTCAATTCACCGGCCACAGGACATCCCCGAGCAAGCCGAACCCATCATCGTGATCACTGTGAGCTGCACCGTCGTTTCCCCCTAACCCTGCGGCCTAGCGCTCGCTGTAGCGCCGTTTTCCATGACGCCCGAAGCACATCGCCGCACGAGCTCGTTGCTGACGAGGCTCTGGTGGCCAATCGGCCCCGTTCATATGCCCGTTGGCTTTGTGAGATCCTGCAGAACGCATAGGTGCTACCCGTTGATCCTCCAGTGCACGGTGTCGTTGTTTTCATCGATGCCCGAACTCTGGCGGCCGCAACCGAGCTCACCACCGTCGACTCCGGCCACCCCAGGCCCGGAGACCACCACCATCTGACGCGCCATCACGCCAGCTCTCCATAGGGCCAAAGGGCGCACCGAACTGTGCACTGTAGGCGAAACCCGAGCCACCCCGGTGCGTCTCCCCCGCATTTTTGGTCGTCGCCGGCGAAACTCCGGTGAGCTAACATGGCACACTTAGTTAACACTAATGACGCCATTAGCTGATCACTGTGCCACTGACAGATGGGCCCCATGTGCTAATTAACTCCGGAATTTATTCCCTGTTTAATTTAGACTAACCCACCGGGCCCACATGTCAGGTTGACTTTGCTGACGTGGCCTTTGACCGGTCCCACCTGTCGTTGACTTGAGCCAGCACTGTGTGACTGACCAGTGGACCCCACTGGTCAGGTTTGACCTGGTCAGCCGTAGTGGACTTGCTGAGGTCAGCATGACGCAATGCTGACGCAGTAAATGATTTTTTGGATTTTAAATAATTCAGAAAATTACAGAAAATAGCCAAAACTTCTAAAATTCATAGAAAATTATCTATAACTCAGAATGAAATAAATTATATATGCAAAATTATCAGAAAAATTCAAGGAATCTGTTTATGGCATTTGCATGCATGTTTGAACAACCTAGGGTTGCTGTACAGGGCAATTTGCATAATTGACATTTAAATAAGCACATATGGAGTTTGAATTTGAACCTAGTGTTCAAACCAACTCCATTTAACTTGTTGCTAGTTGCATTAGCTCAATCAACAGCATATTGCCATGTCATGATCAAGCATCATATTGTTACATCGCATTGATTGTGTTCTTCCTTGTTTGCCGGTAAATGTCCCCTCTCGGTAGACGCTGCTCCGACGCTGTGATCGTTGACACTGATGACGACTCAATGCTATCTTCAGAAGTGCCAGGCAAGCAAAACCCCTTGTTCATCCCGATACAAACCCACTCTCTCGCTCCTGCTCTCTTTTACTGCATTAGGACAACAACGATTCAACTGTTACATGCTGCGGTAGTTGAACCCCTTTCCTTTGCATGACCTGTCATTGCCACAGTAAATAGATGAAACCCACTAGCATGAGTAGGAGTTGTTTGAGGCCTGATGTGCCTACTCATTCATGTTTGCTTGTCATGCCTGCTATTGCTTAGAGTTGTGTCACGTCTGATTCATCGGGGATGAATTGGAAAGTTGTGAACATGTCCTACTATGTGTGAACACGATTTGTTAAAGGTAGCGGTGAGAGGCCATGTAGGAGTACATGGTGGGTTGTCTCATTGCAACCATTCTCAGGAACTGAGTTCTATGTTTGTGATCCATGAAATAGCTACTACGACACATTGGGCCCTGAAATATGACCCCGCTCAACTTACTGACCCCTCTCGTCCTCTGTCCAGGAGTTGCAACTAGTTTCTGGTGTTTATAGGATATGTGTGGGCGGCCGTGCGTAGCGCTGACCCTAGGGTGGGCTATGATGAGGTAGATACACTATGGCACGATGTACCGGGCGCCCGTTTGTTGTCTCGGGAACCCTGCACACATCGTTTGGGGCTGTGAGCGAAACTCCGGTCGGATCTCCTCGCGGATGGAACTCGAATAGGCGATAAACCTGGACAAGAGACTTGTGCGGTTAGTCAGGTCGTGGTCTACACCCACATCGGTTTTTGCTTGAAGTCTGCCGAGCACATGTCGTGTGCAGACGCTAAGTGGTGGAAACATGTGTGACGAAGTACACCCCTGCAGGGTATAAAACTATTCAAATAGCCGCGTCCGCGGTAAAGGACTTCTGGGTTGCCTATAACAGTTCATAAACAAGTGAAAGTGGATACTCTAAAATGCGCAAGATAAGCGTGAGTGCTATGGATGGCGTTCTCGTAGGGAGACGGGAGCGGATCCATA
Source organism: Triticum aestivum (assembly GCF_018294505.1). NCBI lineage: Eukaryota > Viridiplantae > Streptophyta > Magnoliopsida > Poales > Poaceae > Triticum > Triticum aestivum. Next base: position 96,783,153 of record NC_057797.1, on the reverse strand, counting down.
GTGGTGTATTAATATGATGAATATGTGGACTCGTGTGCACCACCTCAAAAGAGTTACTTGTAGTCGTAGTTTAAGATAGCCACCGAGTCAAAGCTGGCTTGATGCAGTTAAACTCCACCACCCCCCTATTGATACCGATGCATATGTAGCTAGTTCTGATGTAAGTCTTGTTGAGTACTTTTGTACTCACGTTTGCTTAATTTATGTTTTGCAGAGAGACTTCAGTCTCGCTAGTAGTTTCACGTGGACTTCGACGTTTAGCTTGATACCTCAGCTACGATCTTGTGCCCTCGGCAGGACCTGGTAGATAGTCAGACTTCTCAGCCTTTTTCATTTGTAGATGTCTGTACTCAGACATGTTAAGCTTCCGCATGTGCTTTGATTTGTATGCTATGATTGTTGGGTCATGAGACCCATGTTTGTAATATCTTGCTCCTCGGAGCCTAAAGAATAAATACTTGAGTTGTAGAGTTATGTTGTGATGCCATGTTGTATTTACACATATCGAGCATATTGTGTGTATGATTGAAATGCTTGGTATGTGTGGGATCCGACAATCTAGTTGTTTATCCTTGGCAGCCTCTCTTATGGGGAAATGTAGTCTAGTGCTTCAATGAGCCATAGTAGTCCGCTACAGCCCGGTTCACCGGAGTCCTGTTAGCCCAGCACTACTGCTCAGGACACTTGACTGGCCGGCATGTGTTTCACTTCGTTCCTGTGTCTGTCCCTTCGGGGAAATGTCACATGGTGACATCCAGAGTCCTGCCTAGCCTGCTACAGCCCGGGTTCCCGGAGTCCTGTTAGCCCAGTGCTACAGCCCAGATTCACACGCCGCTGACCGACATGCTCGATGTGATTCATGTATGCCTGTCCCCATTGGTTGGTGCCGCTTTGGGTTCACGACTAGCCACGTCGGCCCGGGTCCCCTGTCATATGGATGCTAGCGACACTATCATATATGTGAGACAAAAGGCGCAAACGGTCCCAGGCCATGGTAAGGCGACACCCGTGGGAATACCATGCGTGAGGCCGCAAAGTGATATGAAGTGTTACCGGCTAGATCGTTGTGACTTGGAATCGGGGTCCTAACACATACTTTCCAGTTTGTGAACACAAAAGGATGAGATTATAACAAAACAACACCACATAATTATGTCAACTAGTTACTCGTCTCCTTGGAAGATAAATATGCATACTTTCGTAACATACTTGCCTACTATAGTGTACAACCAAACCTTTATGTCACCTATGAGTTAGACAAGGCCCCACTACAACAAACCTTAGTGTTGAAATCGTTGACAAGCTCTGTTAGAGTGTTAGGTCAAGAACATCAAGTAATCAAAGCAAATAGTCCTAGTATAGCTGGCTGATGCAAACAAGCAATTAAACAGATGTGTGAGCAAATCTTACATATCAAGAAAAGAAGCAAAGAAGGAGGCTTAAAGACCATCACTTGACTGACTAGATTTAAGGGGCATTTAAACATCATGTGCAACGTATGAACTAACATAAACATTGCATATTCCAGATTCTACAATGGAATGCACATGTATTAGGTTATGCCATGTATGATGATGCCTAAATGTATAGATAGCAGGCAGGAGTGATTCATCATTGCACGCACAATTGAATTGCAGGTTAAGGGCCAGTTCGATTCTGCCTTTTTAGGGCATATTGTCAAAATAAGCCATAAAAGATGTAAAGAAGTCATTTTTGAGTTATGGGCTTGGGCTTAACTAATTTCGCTTTGGAGGGGGGTGTTTCGGGTAGAACCTCACTAAAAATTAAAGGGAAGGGGAATAGTGAACTGACTCTGTTGTCTGCCTATATTACACTCAAAATGCAACTGCTGACGCCCATGTCACACCTGACCCTCAAGTAAAAACAAACACGCAAGCATTCATTGCCCTGCCCGCTTGCATCTCCTCTCCCCTTTCCCTCTACCTCGATCCCCTGCCTGCAGCACTAGGGTTCCTCCAGCGAGCCGTCGCCACTGGTGCACTACATCTTGTACTTTTTCATTGTGTAACCCTATCTGCAAGTTGACACGGCTAATTTCAGACATTTGTACATGATACTACATTGCATATCCCTTGCGCATATTTAAACCACCAATTAACGATTGTGTGCGTACCATAAACTAGCCATGACTCTGTATGCTGGACTAGCAGGCACTCTAAGGGAGCCTAATGTAGTGCACTGGAATTCCTACATGCCACCTACGATTTTGTGTAATGTACTGCCCCTATTCCTAAATATATGTCTTTGTAGAGATTCCAGTATGGACCACATACAGATGTATATAGATGCATTTTCGAGTGTAGATTCACTCATTTTGCTCCGTATGTAGCCTATAGTGGAATCTCTAGAAAGACTTATATTTAGGAACGGAGATACGAGGTAGTATCATGTATGACATCTACATATCTAATTTAGCATCCAGTAGTAGAAATCATTGTCTGCACAAAGGGATTACTAGTCGAAAATCCTAGCAAAGCACGCTGGCAGGCACAGAACAATACAAGAGAGAGAGACGCGCTTTCAAGATCATAGCACTAGTAGAAAACATGGCTTTGGTCTAGGCCGAGGTGTTCCATTAGTCCCGGTTCAGACCAGAACCGAGACCCATGGGGCCATCTGTCCCGGTTCGTGAGGCCAGGGGCCTGCCGGGCCTCGTGGGGGCATTGTTCCCGGTTCGTCATGCCCCTTTAGGGTCCCGGTTGGTGGGACGAATCGGGACCAATGGGCCTCGCTCCTGGCCCACCACCATTGGTCCCCGTTGGTGGCTTGAACCGGGACCACAGGCTTCCCTTTGGTACCGGTTCATGCCGCGAACCGGGACCAATGAGGTGCCTATATATACCCACTCGCCGGCGAGCAGAGCACTCCACACTGCGCTGTTTTTTCTGGCCGGCGAGGGGAGAGCTTTGTGGTGCTCTAGCTCACCTCCTATGCACATGAGGTGTTCGATGAAATGACCGAGCCACACTAGTTAAGATTTCTCCTCTCGAAGCTCGACCTCAAAGCTCCATTTTCCTCGAGATTTGTCTAGGTTTAGCGACCTGTCACGTCCCACTCCCGTCTTCACCGCCGTGGATCGCCCGCACCGATCTCGTCACCGGCACCACCGGGGTGAGCCTCTTGTTCTTATCCTCTTTCTGAAAGAAAAAATCTTACTTTAGCTAAATAGATACTTTTCTAATTTTCTTACTTTTATTATTGCTTGTTATTATATAGTGCGATGGTTTTGGTATCCGCCCCCGTCGGCCCTCGTCTTGGCTATGATTCGGATGTGGTATATATTATCTTTTGATAACTATTTGGTTCATTTATTGTTTATGACAATTATGCCAACCAATGTGAGATAGATTTTATTTATCTAGGAGGTAGTTGAACCGGAAATTCCAACCGACCCTATTGTCAAGAGGTTAAATTTAGTTGAAGAAGAAAATAATTACTTGACGGAAAAAATAAAAAAATTGAGGAGGAGAAGATGATATTGGAGTTGCATGTTGCGGATGTCGTCGATGATCACAAGATCAAGATGGATGCAATGCGGTTGAAGATGAGAAAGATTAGAAAATATGCCATTCATACCGAGGCTTGGTATCATTATGCCGTTGGATCAATTGTTACCTTGGTTGCGATTATGATCGCAGTTGTTTTCGCATTGAAATGTTTTACATAGTTTCAATGTATGGTTTAATTAATTAGATGCTCTGGAGAGCTATATGTTGTTAGATGAGAACTATGTATGTACTTTGGTTTTAATGTGATGATGAACTTCTATTAATTTGGTCACTTAATTATCTATTCATGATTTTCTGTAATGGTTTTTGACACACTTAATTATATATAATGCACGTAGATGAACCGACAATGGATGTACGGTGGCAGACACACCTCCGAGTACATTAAGGGCGTGCATGATTTTCTCGAAGTGGCTGAGGCAAACAAGCAGAATGGTTTTATGTGTTGTCCATGCCCTAAATGTGGGAATACGAAGTCTTACTCTGACTGGAAAATCCTTCACACCCACCTGCTATAATGTTTGGACGAGGCATGGAGAAATAGGGGTTATGATGGAAGACAGTGAAGAAGAAAAGGACGATGACAACTATGTGCCCCCTGAATACGGTGATGCTGCAACGGGGGAAGCTGATGAAGATCAAGAGGAACCAGACGATGTGCAAAATGATGCTGCAATGGGGGAAGCTGCTGAAGATCACGAGGAACCAGACGATGTGCCCGATGATGATGATCTCCGCCAGGTCATTGTCGATGCAAGGACGCAATGCGAAAGTCAAAAGGAGAAGCTAAAGTTCGATTGCATGTTAGAGGATCACAAAAAAGGATGTACCCCAATTGCGAAGATGGCAACACAAAGCTCGGTACCGTACTGGAATTGCTGCAGTGGAAGGCAGAGAATGCTGTGCCTGACAAAGGATTTGAGAAGCTACTGAAAATATTGAAGAAGAAGCTTCCAAAGGATAACGAATTGCCCGACAGTACATACGCAGCAAAGAAGGTCGTATGCCCTCTAGGATTGGAGGTGCAGAAGATACATGCATGCCCTAATGACTGCATCCTCTACCACGGTGTGTACAAGGATCTGAACGCATGCCCGGTATGCGGTGCATTGCGGTATAAGATCAAACAAGATGACCCTGGTGATGTTGACAGCGAGCCCCCCAGGAAGAGGGTTCCTACGAAGGTGATGTGGTATGCTCCTATAATACCACTGTTGAAACGTCTATTCAGAAACGAACAACATGCCAAGATGATGCGATGGCACAGTGAGGACCGTAAGAAAGAAGGGAAGTTGAGAGCACCCGCTGACGGGTCGCAGTGGAGAAAAATCGAGAGAAAGTACTGGCATGAGTTTGCAAGTGACCCAAGGAACGTATGGTTTGGTTTAAGCGCAGATGGCATTAATCCTTTCAGGGAGCAGAGCAGCAATCACAACACCTGGCTCGTGACTCTATGTATGTATAACCTTCCTCCTTGGATGTGCATGATGCGGAAGTTCATTATGATGCCAATTCTCATCCAAGGCCCTAAGCAACCCAGCAACGACATTGATGTGTTCCTAAGGCCACTAGTTGAAGAACTTTTATAGCTGTGGAATGGAAACGGTGTACGTACGTGGGATGAGCACAAACAGGAGGAATTTAACCTGCACGCGTTGCTGTTTGTAAGCATCAACGATTGGCCCGCTCTCAGTAACCTTTCAGGACAGACAAACAAGGGATACCACGCATGCACGCACTGTTTAGAAGAAACTAAAAGTATATACCTGGAGAAATGCAGGAAGAATGTGTACCTGGGCCATCATTGATTTCTTCCGACCAACCATCAATGTCGAAAGAAAGGCAAGCATTTCAAATGCGAGGCAGATCACCGAAAGAAGCCCCGCATTCGTACCGGTGATCACGTACTTGCTATGGTCAATGATTTACACGTAATCTTTGGAAAGGGTCCCAGCGGACTAGCTATTCCGAATGACGCTGAGGGACACGCACCCATGTGGAAGAAGAAATCTATATTTTGGGACCTACCCTACTGGAAAGACCTAGAGGTCCGCTCTTCAATCGACGTGATGCACGTGACGAAGAACCTTTGCGTGAACCTGCTAGGCTTCTTGGGCGTGTATGGGAAGACAAAAGATACACCTGAGGCACGGGAGGACCTGCAACGTTTGCACGAAAAAGACGGCATGCCTCCGAAGCAGTATAAAGGTCCTGCCAGCTACGCTCTTACGAAAGAAGAGGAATAAATCTTCTTTGAATGCCTGCTCAGTATGAAGGTCACGACTGGTTTCTCGTCGAATATAAAGGGAATAATAAACATGCCAGAGAAAAAGTTCCAGAACCTAAAGTCTCATGACTGCCATGTGATTATGACGCAATTGCTTCCGATTGCATTGAGGGGGCTTCTACCGGAAAACGTCCGATTAGCCATTGTGAAGCTATGTGCATTCCTCAATGCAATATCTCAGAAGGTGATCGATCCAGAAACTGTACCAAGGCTAAGGAGTGATGTGGCGCAATGTCTTGTCAGTTTCGAGCTGGTATTCCCACCATCCTTCTTCAATATCATGACACACGTCCTAGTTCATCTAGTCGACGAGATTGTCGTTCTGGGGCCCATATTTCTACACAATATGTTCCCCTTTGAGAGGTTCATGGGAGTCCTAAAGAAATATGTCCATAACAGCGCTAGGCCAGAAGGAAGCATCTCCATGGGCCATCAAACAGAGGATGTCATTGGGTTTTGTGTTGACTTCATTCCTGGCCTAAAGAAGATAGGTCTCCCTAGATCGCGGTATGAGTGGAGACTGACTGGAAAAGGCACGCCGGGAGGGGCCTCAATAATATGCAGGGATGGATATTCTTGGTCTCAAGCACACTACACAGTTCTACAGAACTCTACCTTGGTGACCCCGTATGTCGATGAACACAAGAATAGTCTGTGCTCAAAACACCCGGAGCAGTGCGACGACTGAATTACATGTGAACACATCAGGACTTTCAGTAGTTGGTTGGAAACACGTCTCAAAGGTGACAACGCTGTTTGTGATGAGCTGTACTTGTTGTCCAGGGGACCATCTTTGACTGTATTGACTTATAAAGGATACGAGATAAATGGGAATACATTTTACACGATCGCCCAAGATCAAAAGAGCACCAACCAAAATAGCGGTGTCCTCTTTGATGCAGCAATCGAGAGGGGAAAGGACACATATTATGGTTACATAGTGGACATATGGGAAGTTGACTACATACGTGATTTTAAGGTCCCTTTATTTAAGTGCAAATGGGTCAATCTGTCAGGAGGCGGGGTATAGATAGACCCACAGTACGGAATGACAACAGTGGATCTCAACAATCTTGCGTATGCAGACGGACCGTTCGTCCTAGCCAATGATGTGGCACAGGTTATCTATGTGAAGGACATGTCTACCAAACCGAGAAAAAGAAAAGATAAGGAAGCGAATACATCATACGATGAGCCAAAGCGCCACATAGTTCTTTCAGGAAAAAGGTACATCGTGGGAGTGGAGGGCAAGACAGACATGTCTGAAGATTATGAAAAGTTTCATGAAATTCCTCCCTTCAAAGTCAAGGCTGACCTAAGCATCCTGATAAACGATGAAGATTATCCATGGTTACGGTGCAATAAGCAAATGACACAAGCGAAGAAAAAGTGAAGACTTTCTCCCACAACTATTATGATGATACCATGCCAACTTTGTATCAGGCGAGTATGATACCATTGTCCGTTTTGTACATGCACATGCTATGTGGGTGAAATTATGATACCATGCCAACTTTCAACTTTTTCAGAGTTCATTTTAAATGCTTTAATGTCTTATGGTTCGGCCCTCGTAATACCATTATTCAAATTTTAACTATTCAAATTTGAAAACTAATGGCACTAACAGAAAGTTTATAGTTTTTCTAAAACTAATGGCACTAACAGAAAGTTTAAAATTTTTCTGACGTAAAAGAAAAAAGAATTAAAAAAATAAATCAAAAAACGAAAGAAAAAAATAATGCAAAAACAAAACAAAAAAACTGGAACAAAACTATTTTTATAGTAAAGTTAATCACAAACTTGTGATTCACACAAATTTCAAAGAATTCAAATTTTAACTACTCAAATTTGAAAACTAATGGCACTAACAGAAAGTTTATAATTTTTCTAAAACTAATGGCACTAATAGAAAGTTTATAATTTTGCTGACCTAAAAGCAAAAAGAATTAAAAAAAGCAAAAAAACAAAAGAAAATAAATTATGCAAAAAACAAAACAAAAAAAATGGAAAAAGCTATTTTATAGTAAAGTTAATCACAAACTTGTGATTCACACAAATTTCAAACAATTCAAATTTAACTATTCAAATTTGAAAACTAATGGCACTAACAGAAAGATTATAATTTTGCTGACCTAAAAGCAAAAAAGAATTAAAAAATAAAGCAAAAAACAAAAGAAAATAAATAATGCAGAAAATAAAACAAAAAAAATGGAAAAAACTATTTTTCTAATAAAGTTAATCACAAACTTCTGATTCACATAAATTTCAAAGAATTCAAATTTTAACTATTCAAATTTGAAAACTAATGGCACTAACAGAAAGTTTATAATTTTGCTGACCTAAAAGCAAAAAGAATTAAAAAATAAAGCAAAAAACAAAAGAAAATAAATATTGCAGAAAACAAAACAAAAAAACTGGGAAAAACAATTTTTTAAACAAAAAAACTTGAAAAAACAATTTTTCTAGTAAAGTTAATCACAAACTTGTGATTCACATAAATTTCAAAGAATTCAAATTTTAACTATTCAAATTTGAAAACTAATGGCACTAACAGAAAGTTTATATTTTTTCTAAAACTGAAAGCAAAAAGAATAAAAAAATAAAGCAAGAAACAAAATAAAATAAATAATGCAAAAAACAAAACAAAAAAACTGGAAAAAATAAAAATGCTGCCACCTATTGGGCCACCACGGCTTAAATACGACTAGAAACCCAACCTGGGCCAGGATTCAGGCCCGCAGAAGGCCCAATAGGCCCACAGACAGCATACTGTAAGATTAGGCCCGTAAGCCTGCATTTGAGAGGAGCTCGAGAGGGCAGCCGCAGTGGGGCTTATAAACCACTCTCGAGCTCTCTCAGCTAGTGAGGTGGTACTAAACTTTCGATGCGGGGTAGCACAAGGCCTTTGGTCCCAGTTGGTGCCACCAACAGGGATTAAAGGGGTGCATTGGTCCCGGTTCGTGGCACTAACCGGGACTAATGCCTCCCTTTAGTCCCAGTTGGTGGCACCAACCGGGACCAAAGGCCTCCGCTTCCCGCCCTTTGGGCTGCTGAAAAGAGATCTTTGGTCCCGGTTGGTGGCACCAACCGATACTAAAGGGGGGCATTGGTCCCGGTTTCTGCCATGAACCGGGACCAATACTCTTGCTATATAAGTGGCACTTAGAAATTTGGCAGAGTTCATCACACCAGTTGCCCCCGACGACGCCGAGCACATCGACACCGCCAGGCTGCTCCACCTCGCCGTCTACGCCACCTCCGCCAACGCTATCGCCTCCCCGAGCCCGCGCCGTCCTCGTCGCCGGCATCCCCGAGCCCGCCGTCCTCGTTGTCCCCGTCACGCGTGCCTCCCTGAGCCCACCCTCCTCGTCCCTGTTGCCCCGTGCCGCGTCCGACGCCGCCCGCCGCCCCCGCCGTCGCCGTCGCCCACCGTCGCCGTCGCCCGCGCCTCACTGTGGCCCGCGCCCTCGCCTGACGCCGTCGCTGCTCGCCACCCCTGCCCTGACCCGCGCCGCCCCGGCCCTGCCCGGACGCGCGCCCCCGTCATTGCTGTCGCCCTGCCCCGCCCCCTTCGTCGTCGTCGCCCCCTGCCCCGAGTGCGCCCCGCTGCCCGTCGCCATCCTCGCCGCCGACCCCGCGCCCCTGCCCCGATCACCTTGGTCAGGCCGGCGCCCTCCCTGTCCTATATATATGCTTGTTTTTTTCAAGTATATATGCTTGTTTTTTTCATATATATGATGATATATATATGCTTGTTTTTTTCATGTATATATGCTTGTTTTTTATATATGATGTATATGCTTGTTATCATAATTGTTTTTGTTCATATATATGATGATTTTTATATAGAATATGATGTTTTTTTTGTTCATAGATGATCATATATATGATGTATGCATGGATGTGGATGAAATGAGATGAGATGAGATGTGTTTTCTGTTGGAGAAGAAAACATTTTTTCCATGCAAAAGTTACATTTTTAGAAAAGTTTTATATATAGCTAGTAAAGGAAGAAGAAGAAAAAGAATGAGAGGGAAAAGGAAAATAAGAAGAGGAAGAAAGGAGAATAATAGGAGAGGAAGAAGAGGAGAAATAAATAAGAAGAAGAAAAAAACAAGAAAAAGAAGAGGAGAAGAAGAAAGGAATAGAGGAGAAGAAGAGAAAATAGAATATTCTATTTTCTCTTCTTCTCCTCTATTTCTTTCTTTTTCTCCTCTTTTTTTCTTCTATTTTTTCTTCGATCTTCTCCTCTATTAATATCTTCTTCTCCTCTTTTTATTTCTTCTTCGTCTTCTTATTTTTATCGGATATGTCATTGTCGATATACCCCGTGTCCCGATAACTTCAACACGAGGGGGGTGGGTTCGACCTACCCCCTCCCCGGTAATATTATTTTCCCATGTATGTATGCAAAAGTTACATTTTTAGAAAAGTTTTATATATCTAGCTAGGAAAGGAAGAAGAAGAAAAAGAATGAGAGGAAAAAGGAAAATAAGAAGAGGAAGAAAGGAGAAGAAGAGGAGAGGAAGAAGAGGAGAGGAAGAAGAGGAGAAATAAATAAGAAGAAGAAAAAAGAAGAAAAAGAAGAGGAGAAGAAGAAAGGAATAGATGAGAAGAAGAGAAAATAGATTCTGTTTTCTCTTCTTCTCGTATATTCCTTTCTTCTTCTCCTCTTTTTTTCCTCTTCTTTTTTTATTCAATCTTCTCCTCTATTAATATATTCTTCTCCTCTTTTTATTTCTTCTTCTTCTTCTTATTTTTTTATCGGATATGTCGTTGTCAATATACCCCGTGTCTCGATAACTTCAACACGAGGGGGGTGGGTTCGACCTACCCCCTCCCCGATAATATTATTTTCCCATGTATGTATGCAAAAGTTACATTTTTAGAAAAGTTTTATATATCTAGCTAGGAAAGGAAGAATAAGAAAAAGAATGAGAGGAAAATGGAAAATAAGAAGAGGAAGAAAGGAGAGGAAGAGGAGAGGAAGAAGACGAGAAATAAATAAGAAGAATAAAAAAGAAGAAAAAGAAGAGGAGAAGAAGAAAGGAATAGAGGAGAAGAAGAAAAATAGAATATTCTATTTTCTCTTCTTCTCCTCTATTTCTTTCTTCTGCTCCTCTTTTTTTTCTTCTTTTTTTTCTTCAATCTTCTCCTCTATTAATATCTTCTTCTCCTCTTTTTATTTCTTCTTCGTCTTCTTATTTTTTATCGGATATGTCGTTGTCGATATACTCCATGTCCCGATAACTTCAACACGAGGGGGGGTTCGACCTACCCCCTCCCCGATAACTTATACCACGGGAGCACCCCAGCCCTCTCGCTCGACCAAAACTCTCGAGGACACCCAAACCCTAGAAAAACGATGTCAGTCTCCTACCCCTCCCGCCGCGCCCCTACCCTTGAAGCATTGCCGAGGCCACCCCAAACCCGGAATAAGCTAGGTCTACGTTTGCCACTAATATATCCACATGCTGTCATGTTTGTGTAATAATTGCCATGTTGTAATATTTGCAGAAACATTGGAGTTTGGATGAGACGAGGAACAAGAACAGGTGTTGGGGGACATAATCTTAGCCGGAGGTGATTTCATGTCGTATATTAATGATAATGATGGTCTGGAAGCAGAACAGGGTGAAGAAGAAGCAGGCTACGGTGATCGAAGAATGGAGGAGGAAACACATGATTATGATGGCTCCGGTGACCCAATGCTAGTGCAAGAAGGAGCCCGTGGTGACGGCTCCGGTGACCGAACAGAGTCCCGCCAGTTAAATATATTAGTTAAGCCTGTGATGACTAGCTAATTGATGCATTCATTGTTTTGGTATGTACACATATTAATTAACTCTTGTCTAATTCGTCTTTTTTCTAACCCTCCGGATCAAGCACAACTTCGGTAAAGAGACGAGGCCCGAAGAAAAAGTTGCGCTCGGATGAAAGGTTTGAGATCACAGAAATCACGTGCGATGGCATGCCGATTGAACCCATCCGGACAGAGGAAGCATTTTCTACTCAGTGCGGGGTTCTTGTTAGGGACAAGATCCCGATTAGCATCCAACAATGGTATAAGGCTAAGAACGAAGACCCTGAGGTGTCTTATGTCAATGATATGTAGAAAGATGATCTTTGGACTGAGCTGAAGGCAAATTTCACCCTACCGCCAGAGGAGGATCCGGGGAAGCCAGTTAAAGAGCAATTAATCAAGTCTCATGCTCTTAAGAAGATGGCAGAGCTATTCAGGAGGTGGAAGAATGAGCTGAAAACGTTTGTCGACAATGAAGAGATGCCAGAATTCATCAGCAGATATGAGAAGATCAGAGATCACTGGCCCGCATTTGTGGCCTATAAGACATCGGAAAAGAGTAAGAAGATGTCGGCGACAAACAAGAAAAATGCTGCAAAGAAGAAGCTTCACCATCGCATGGGGTCAGGTGGCTACCTCAAAGCCTGGCCTAAGTGGGCCAAGGCTGAGAATGATCTGCTTGATAAAGGGATCGAACCAGAGACAATGAACTGGCTAGACCGTTGCCGGACTTGGTTCTTCGGGGCAGGCGGAACCGTGGACCCTATATTAGGGAAATGCGTTTGGACGGACGAGCAAATGAACATACCAGTCAAGAAGCTAAAGCACTATATCGATGCAGCGCAGCAAGGGACGTTTGTTACAGACAGAGAGAACAACAAGCTCACAATGGCCCTCGCGAATCCTGAGCACCCTGGACGGACACGAGGCACGCCAGGATCCATTCCGTGGAGGGCTGGTTTTCCGGATGCAGTCGGTTGCAAATGCCAGGAGAGGAGGAAAAAAGTGCAGCAGACCCAAATGCAGGTGCTGCATGCAAGGGTACAAGCCATAGAGGAACGAGAAGCAAATCACAGCAAACGAACTGCCGAAGCTTCCCCCAAAGCTACTCCGCCATCTCAATGGAGAAGCAGCGTGGCTTCCACCGAGTTGCTTCAGCCAGAGCATGTCTTGACGGCTCCTGCCAGCTATCCCGTGGATGCTATCACGGAGTCTCAAAATTGCCACCTTATGACGCAATGGATGAATTTGAAGGTCAAGGCGGCTGTTGGCTCTGTTTTTCCTACTGAACCCGACGCAACTTTTCATTGCCGACCGATTCCAGAAGGATATGCTAGGGTGATGGTGGATGAAATAAAATAGGGATTTGAGGACCTCCAGCTTGACCACCCTACCGGTGAAGGGCAGACTCAGCTGGGTTCTGCTCTGAAGACTCCATGCCTATGGCGGAAGGAGCTCATCAACCTTCCGAACTAGACGCCTCTGCCTCCTCCTCCTCCTCCGGCGAGTCAGTGCACTCCGCCTCCTCCACCGCCTCCTCCTCCGGCGGGTGATGATCAGGGCACTCGGCCTCCTTCTCCGGCGCGTGGCGGCACTCCACCTCCTTCTTCGCCTGCGCCGGCGTGCCCGAGCAGCCAGCCTCCTCCTTCTCTGCCTTGTCAGCAAGGGAGGAAGAGACCCGCCGCCGCTCCGGCTTCTCCGACGCGTCGTAGTCCTTCTCCTCCTCCTCGAAAGCAAGGAAAGAAGACAGCCGCAGCCTCTCCGTCTGCTCTGCCGGCGTCTAGCAGTACAACCAGAGGCGGGAGGCAATACAGATTCGGTCCTTCTTGGAAGACTCCAGAGAAGTTACCATACGAGAGGACCCCAGAGGAGAATGCCAAGAACGCACGAGAAGAAGTGAGGAACTTCTTTGAAGGGGTGAAAGCAAAGAAACATCCACCTCCGGAGGAGAAGGTAGATTCGGTGAAAGCGAAGCGCACTCTGGCTGCCCTAAAAAAACCAGCAAAGTCTCCGCCGAAAGGCAACTATGAGCTCATTATTGAAAAGTCATTGGTCGAAGCAGAGCGGTCGGGAAGTACTGTCAGTGATCAAAGGTTAAAAGAATGACGTGCTGGGAAAAAAATTCCCCAGCTCGGCGAACAAGCGAACCAATCATGCCCCCGCTCAAGGTGCCTACTAATGATCCAAGGATGGTGCCCGATTATAGCAATCTTGGAGATTACCTACACGACGATGTACATTATGAGTTCTTGGAGGTGGAGGAACACAAATACGAGTACGGGAAGCCTCTCGTCAAAGATGAAAGATCTCTAACAACGATGATGCGAAGATTCCATGATTGGTACATGAAAACCTGTAGAGATTCTGGGGGGAGGAATACTTTGACGCTGAGAGTTAGAGAGGAGCATGACCTCGTTGGAATTGAACTGTTGAATGTTCCATTTGAGGAGTTCTTCCAGTTTTTCAATCAAAAGGCCCTCAATAAAGCAACAGTCACTTGCTACTATCTGTAAGTAGTACTACTTCTGTCATTAAGTCTCTCTATATAGGTCAGCTCTTTCATTGCATGTATTTATAATTATCCTCACTATATTCTGCAGATTGAAGATCGCTGAATTGATGAGAAGACAAATCGGTGATATTGGGTTCATTAACACAAATCTCATACATGCAACTGAGGTTAAATATCGTGCCGATGATACCGAGGCCAACTTGCTACGATCGTTGGTAATAAATGAAAACACAGATATAATACTCTTTCCTTACAACTTCATGTGAGTGTTGCTGTCTTGTGCATATTCGGTTTCCCTTATTAGTCCAGGTTATAGTAATGTAATTGATGAGTTATGCATGCGTGCACAGGTTCCACTATATTCTCCTAGAGAGTAAGCTTGAGCAGGGACTAGTAACTGTCTTAGACTCGAGACAAAAAGATCCCCATGACTATGCAGACATGACTCAAATGCTCAAGAAGTAAGTTAACTTGATCATTATCCACCATATCAGCAACTTTGTTCATTTCCTGATATCAAGTAATTGTTTTCTTTGTCTGGCAGGGTTTGGAGAAAATTCACCAAAAAAGCTCCGGGACTGCCGAAGAAGCTGCAATTTATACACCCGCGCATCTCCTAGTGATTCAAGCGCTAGTTTCATCAATACCATTTGGCATGCTTGCTTATCAGTTTCACTGACCTCTATTTATTGTAATGTGATTGTGGCAGGAACAAGGGAATGATTACTGTGGATACTACGTTTGCGAGTCCATCCGCCACACGACCTGTGAACGAGGGTACTCTGAAGAACAATATGGAGTGTGTAAGCAATAATATTCACAATTTTATTTTATTACCATCATTTGTGTTGAGTTTTATTTATTCATATATATATATATATGTATTGACCCCCTTTTTCAAATTAGATCTTTCGGATGCGGGATGAACTCCTAGCACTAGTTCGTATGCGAGCAATTCAAGAGGAATTGGCGGCATTCTTCCTTGACCACGTGATCGCTAAAGATGGAGAATACTATGTGGATCCTGTGTTCGTATATAATTAGGAGATTATATTGTAAGAGATAATTATTGTGTATATGTAGCCGGTAGTGTCGGATAGATCTACAGAACTTGTTGTTCGACCAATCTCTTGGAGAAGGAGAGGTGGTCGATATCACTTCTCTCTGTATGCATATATGTTCATGATGATCTTTTGTTTCCTTCGTTTGCTTACTAGCTAGCTAGCATGTCTAGTCCTCTCTATGCGTATATAGTACGTAGCGTCGACCAAGCACGGACATAAGAGAGGACACTGCTCTCTATGAATTAGCTAGCTAACACAATATATGAAACACCTAAATTAACCTCCCAAAAACCCCACCCCCCTTTCAGAAAAAAAACCTCAGCCCCCGAAATGCTGACCCGTGGATGCCTATTGGTCCCAGTTGGTGCCACCAACCGGGACCAAAGGCAAAAAACAAAAAACAAAAACATCAGCCCCTGAAATGCTGACACATGGATGCCTATTGGTCTCGGTTGGTGCCACCAACCGGGACCAAAGGCCCTCCTGCCTGGGCTCGGTGCACCGGCCATGTGGAGGCCCATCTGTCCCGGTTCCTGTTTGAACCGGGACTAAAGGGCCAGGGCATTAGTAATGACCCCTTAGTCCCGGTTCAGAAACCGGGACAAAAGGCCCTTACCAACCGGGGCAGAAGACCCTTTTTCTACTAGTGTAGCAATGCCTCAGTCCAGGATCTTGGTTGGCCAAGCTGTTAGATCCGGAAGAAACATCGTCCTTGTAGTTTTTGCCAGCTGCATGATAGGTAACAACGACTGGTTAGTATATTTGAAGTACATTGGGTAGGTGATGCTGGACGTACGGGTTTAAAGGTGACAAGTACCTAGGCCGTGGCGGGTGCTTGGCATCTCTCCATACTATGGGAATCAGGTTAGAAACGTCGAGGGTGATGACGCTACGCTGGCTGTCGAGGTTCGGTAAGGAGATCTAGAACCGTCGAGTAGGGGGTTTGTGGCGTGGCTCCGGTAGGGTGGACTATGGTGTGGGCGAAGCGGATCTATGGCCGTGGACGAAGGCGTAGGTGAAGCTACTCCGGTGGTTGGGTTAAGGATGGTGTCGATGATGCGGATCTACGGCCGTGCACGGGGCGTCAGAAGCTGCTCCGTGGTTGGGTTAAGGGTGGTGTCGACGATGCGGATCTGCGGCCGTGGATGGGGCATCAGAAGCTGCTCCGGTAGGTTGGAGGAGTGTGCAAGGAAGCCGATCTGAGGCCGTGGACTTGTGAGTTGGCAAAGCGGCCCCGGTAGGGTTGAGAATGGTATAGGCGAAGCTACTCCGGTAGGGTTGAGGAAGGTGTCGGCAAAGCGGCTCCGGTAGGGTTGAGGAAGGTGTCGGCGAAGAGGATCAGAGGCCGTCGACGGGGGCGTCAGTGGGGCGGCTCCGGGGGGTGTGGACGAAGCATCTCTGGTGGGGAGTACGAATGAGCCACTGCAGATGCGCGGTGGTTGACGAGAGTACCAGCGAAGCAGATCCAGCGTCGTGGACAAGGCCGTCACTGAATGGGTCATGGTACAGTGGTGGATGAGCAGTCTAATTGTTTCTAGGGGAGGTGGGAGGGGTAGATGCGGCCGCAGAAGCAGATCCGACGAGGTGGACGCCGCTGGCAGTGAATGGGCTATGGTACGCTGGTGGATGAGTAGTCTAGGGTTTCGAGAGGGGAGGGGAGAAAGGGCGATGAAGTACGGACGTCGTGATGTAAGATGCTCTAGTGCTGTGGAGTTAGTCGTTTTTGCGGGAGGGGAAGAGGAAATGGGGGTGCCGTGTAGTGGGGGAACCGGAAGTTACCAAAGCAGCCCCAACCTATCATGTAGATGAGGGCGGTATTGTAACTGTTGGTCTCCGTGCACCAAGGACAAAAGGGGGATTTCGCATGCTAAAGACTAAGGTGGCGGAAATTTTAGAAGGAGACAGGAGATTTTGCCGCCCGCGGGATCGTTCGTATCCAGTTTCAACTAATTTTGGACCGTGCTAGCGGGAAGCTCATGCTAGACTGTGTACACGGGGCACGCGTCAGCAGTTAATAACTGGTGTGATGTCCACCCCAGAAAAAAGACAATAACTCGGGATGATGCGCCGATAACTTGGACGTTCACACGGGCGCGGCCAATCGTACGGGTGTAGTGGCGTGTTCACAAGAAAAGGATCAAACGCTCAGCCTATGTATTTCTCGTGTAAATAGATAATTTAGTGCCATTGGTTATTTACTTTAAACATAATGCATTGACATGTTAGTGTAGAGGCGCACAAAAATAAATGGATATTGTAGTCAGCTACTTAAAAGTGTTACCTCATATGATTACATAGCCTCCATTTCATAAATTGCGTACCCGTTGAATTCATATATGAATATTACATATATTACTTCAAAATAGAAACTTAAATCATCCAAGACTAATGAATTTGAATGCAAGAGTAACAATGGTGCATGTTCATGATAGCTACATTGGTTGTTTGAAGAAACATCACTATAACTTTGGCATGCACAACTAAAAAGGCTTATTTAAATAGAAAAAATTGTGATATGTGAGTGTCCAATCTTTATAGCGTTGAATTGATATTGTACCTTTGGCCACGATACGAAGTAGATATTGACTTATGTTCAAGCAATGCACGTCCACGATCACTAGATAGTGATACGTGAATGAATTGTGCAATCTCTCTCACACACATACATATCTCATTTCCCTGTGGGCATCGAAATCACACACGCACACTTTGTGTATTTCTCTCCCTCCGTCAGGGTTAAATTCGTCTTTCTACCCCATCCTACAAGTCTCTCACACAGAAACACACACGCTCTTTATGTCTAACACGCCCACCCCTTTAATTCCTCCCACCCATAGCCACTAATGTCTCTCACACATATGCTATCTACCTATCTCTTAATATAGCTAGATATGTGTCACACAAACTCCTTCTCCCTACTAGCAAGATGCCCATGCGTTACACGGAACATCAAGATGCATTTGTATGAGAATTTTATCTTGTGGGAGAAAAGGATGAACGAGGGAATGCCTTATTTGCAACTGCGGAGAGGGGTGTGGGTATCTTTTTTCAAAATTGCTATAATTTCCTTCCTGTCCGTCGGATATAAATTGGATGGCCTATATTGCAGGATGGCAGGAACACCATCATCACCAACTCTGTTATTATAAGAGTAGAGATATGTGAGTGTGTCACTGCACCCCCACACACACCCACACTTCCCAACACCGAAGGAGTAGGGTGACACCTCGATCTTGATACTAATATATCGACTAGCTTCTCTCTCAAACATACACACACACACACTACCCGGCACCGAAGGAGTAGGGTGGCACATCGATCTGAATAATAATCTATCTACTCCTCTTTCAAACACACACACACACTTGCTAGTTGTGCCTCTGTGCCTACCGCGCACACTCTCGATACGTCGTTCTCCCCCCCCCCCCAATAATGACAGTAGAATGGTGACAACTCGATCTGATCATAATCTGTCAATTGGTTTCTCTCTCAGACATTGTGTCTCGGTGCCTTGCTTGGTAGCCCCCTCGATATGTAGACTTCTCGCGCGCGCACAGCTGTAATGATGATGACGTTGAACTCAGTGTGCCTTGTTTTTACCGGCCTCATGTGATAGTTTTCACCCTGTTTTCTGTTAATTAACAAGGCAACCTTTTCTTTGTTACTACTAGTGAATCTGAAATCATTCGGGGCAGACATAAAATATATCACTTCAACCCAATTACCGCAGCAACTATTTTAAAAGAAATAAGCTAGCTTCCCGAGCGTTGCACGGAACATCAAGATGCATTTGTATGAGTAGTTTATCTTGTGAGAGAAAAGGTTGAATGAGGGAAGGCCTTATTTGCGAACATGGAGAGACATGTGGGTATATTTTTGCAAAATTGCCATAGTTTCTTTCCTATCCGTTAGATATAAATCCGACGGCCTATATGCAGGATGGCATGCACACCATCATCACCAACTCTGTTTTCAACTCCCTCTGTCCGAAAATAATTTTCATCAAAATGGATAAAAATAGATGTATCTAAAACTAAAATACGTCTAGACACATTTCCTTTTATCCATTTTGATGACAAGTATTTCCGGACGGAGGGAGTATTTGTCTTTTTAGAGATTTCAACAAGTTACTATGACCGGACGTTACCAACATACTCAAAAAAGTAGTCCATAATTTTGATGTTACCCTCTTTTCTTGGCGGTGCAGTGCCATCTGGATACCTCATAAATAAATAAAGTACTACATGATACTAATATATGATACATGGCGTAGGAGTACTAAGTATTATTAATACAATTTTGCTAGAACTCATCTAGATGAGATATAATTTGGTATCATTCATCTTTTATAGCCATTGGATGTGATGCTATATAAGATGTGTGTGTGCGGACGTGGGTTGTATTTGTTCTTGTGCAACGAACTGACCACTGCATGTTATGTTTGATAGTCTCAAGTCATTAAAAGCATACAAGCCCCACATCTCTTCTTGGTTGATTCCTCTGTTTATGTCAAAAAATAAGAAACAACGTGAGAGTTAATGCACCACGCCTATGTGTTTACTATTTGGTTTCGTAAGATGACTTAATACTCACCTAGATGGAGGGAGTATTCGATTTGACAACGGGTGGCGCAGTTCTCAATATGGCTTTAATGCAGACGAGGGAGGGACTAGCGGTTCCCGGTATGTTGAACAACCAATGCATCCTCCTTAAATTAATGCATGAGGGAAGTAATGGGAGGAGGTCCGGGAAAAGAGGCTGCACGATGTGAATGCAACGCAGTTTGCCCTCATTTCCCTCATATAAAGGCGCCCCTCCATTCCAATGCATCTACCACATCGTACGCACCTAAGCATTTGCCTAAGCACCTACACTAAGTGCAAAAGAGCTCACTCTAGACCGATGGCGGCGATGCTCGTGAGTGGCCAGCGGCTGCGCCAGATGGTCCACGACACCGGCCAGCGGCATGGCGCCGAGGATCGTCTCCAGACGGTGTTGGAGACCGGATGGTGGATGCCGCCTTTGACGCCAACTACGACTCTTAGTTGAACCAGATGATCGTTGCCACCAGCAACAAGTTCACCGTCCTCAAGAAGCTCGTGAACGACATCGCCGTACTCCTCCAGCCCGCATGCCCAGGCTCCTCATTGCCTGCCACCCTAATCGGCCTCCATGGTCGGAACCTCTTTCAAGCACTAGTGGCCCTGCGACTGCCCGCCGACGCCACGGAGAATGTCCACCTGGAGGTCGCGCTCGCCGCGAGGCGCCTCACCCTGCAAGAATTCATCGACCTACACAGCCACATGTACGAGGAAATCGTGTACATAGGTATCTACAAGGCCAGTGAGGACGCTACGACATTTGCCTTCCTCAACCGGCTGGAAGCCTTGGATGCCTTTGCCGAGAAGCACCTCGACCTTGCCACAAAAGCCGCTGCTCCTTAGCCGCCGGTCGGTGGCCCGGCACTAAGTTGAGGAGGAGGAGGTCGTACGTTCGTGGATCCATCTTTCTTCTTGCCTTCTGTAACCACCACTGCGATCGCATCATCATGGTCTTAATTCTTATTGTGATGTTGCATTCTCGTTCCAGTCAATACCGACATGTGCGATCCCTTTGCTTAATTGTATGCATCACTGTAACTAGTACTCCATCCGTAAATTTATAAGTTGTGCTTACCTTTTCCATCAACTTCGTGCAACACACGGGCATCTTGCTAGAAACACTAGAATATGTCTATATAATTCGTATGTGATAGTCCATTTAAAATCTCAAAAAAGACAAATATTTAGGTACGGCGGGAGTAATATATTAGGAGTATATCAAAACAATAGTGATTTCTTTCAAGTTTGTGAACAAATACTACTATTCTACTACTTTGGATCCATCGCAATGCATGGGCACATTGCTGGTAAAAGGAAAAGGCATGCCGCGTTCGCGTCGCACCCCCACACGACCGGGAATCGGGAGTACAACACGGCCCGTCCGGCACGACACATAGCTTAGGGAGGGCATGTTGCCTAGCATTTTCACTTTCATGTGGGACCGCTGTTGAGCAAACCGACACCCCGCCCGCCGCCGGGTTGGAAAACAGAAACGAGGGGAAGATCTAGCTGTAGCACGGAAGCCAAGAAATTTGGTGTCAGACGGGGCTCGTTGATAGAGTAGGACCATTCCGTACTAGTACTACTCCTACTAGTACCAAGTTTGTACTTCTAATACTATATTACTAGTACTACCACTATACAACTAGTAGGTACGTGCACGGCACAACATCGTAGGAACAAAAAAGGGAAGATCTTGTTTTGGGTGATTTATCTTTTTTTCAATCAACATAGTATGAATAATATGATGTGGGGGGCACCCATGAAGCTTATGTGGCTTGGTTGCATGGCTACGGAAGGTCAGAGAAAAATAAATAGATAATGTGTTTAGAGTGCACTCCACTAAATAAATATATATACTTTGGATCCATTGCAACGGACTGGCACATATATATCTATACCCCCTTATATAGTGTGTGAAAAACTTTGAAAGTTGGTCGTTGGATGAAGCCAATCCGACGAAACAAAGATGGAAAATCCAAGCACTACTGGCCGTTGGATATCATCCACCAGATTCTGCCACATGTCTAATCTAGAAGACTCCATGGTTGAACTTAATTCATGACTAAGGGCCTCTTTGATTCATAGGATTGCAGAAACACAGGAATAGGAAAAAAGGAGGATTCGAATGGCATGTTCATTGGATCCCTATAGGATTTGAGTTTGTTTGATTGTGTCACATGAAAAACAAAGGATTTCTTTCAAGAGGTTGGAGTGCATGTTAGAATTCCTGTGAAACATAGTACAAATGAATCCTTAGGAAAATATTCTACATGATTCAATCCTACGAATCAAACGACCAACGTAGGAAAAATTTCTAAGGATTCTAATCCTTCAAAGATCCTATGAAAATCCTTTGAATCAAACAGACCCTAACTTTGCCACAACTAAGCTTAGGCAAAGTTATTAGTTCTTCAAAACGAGAGAAACAAGTTGGCAAGCCTAAG
Organism: Triticum aestivum; assembly: GCF_018294505.1. Classification (NCBI taxonomy): domain Eukaryota; kingdom Viridiplantae; phylum Streptophyta; class Magnoliopsida; order Poales; family Poaceae; genus Triticum; species Triticum aestivum. Next base: position 96,760,909 of record NC_057797.1, on the reverse strand, counting down.
GGAATCTTGCCACATTTTTTGTGTGTATGTCATGTGGGGCCTTAGTGTGGCTTGCCTAAGGTGTGGCTTGAATCAAACACTCGCCTAAGTTAAACAAACTTTCCTAACCTTACATTCCACCAGATTTTGCCACATGTTAGAATCCAGAAAGCTCCACATGTAGAAGCATAATGCACAAACCACCAGAATCTCATGCGTGCAATGCACGTGTACCTTACTAGTACTAGTTGGTAGTAGTAAGAAACAAATTATAGTTTTTGCACGAGCTCGTACTGCGGGAGCACCACAAGGCCTGCCGCGGGAGTTACATTTCCCTCTCGGGGCCCACGGGACCGAACTTAAGTGGCTTAGTGGTAGAAACAAGAAACATGATGGTCGCCGTGGTTCAACTTCCATGGAAAAGCTGTCATGTCTGCTGACACATGTATATCAAAACTAGAGTGTTTATATTTCAAGCACATGAACAAGTATTATTCTACTACTTTGGAGCCATTGCAACGCACGGGCCAGCACATTGGTAGTAGTAGTGTCCATCTCTATCTCTAGAGGCCTTCCCTCATTCATCCTTTTCTCTCACAAGATAAACTACTCATACAAATGCATCTTGATGTTCCGTGGAACGCACGAGGATGTTTCCTTGGGGGTCTCTCTAGTGTGGTGTGGCCGTAGTTGCAAGTTGGTGCCCCTTGAGATGCCGACATTGAGGGGCACTCGGATTTCCTCCGATGAGCAGGTAAGATGAGTTTGATCACGTAGTAAATGCATTCTAAAGACTACTTCCGTCTCCATTTCCTAATTCTCCCCCTACCCACTGTTTCACAGGTTAGGCTCGGTGCGAGTGGAGATTGGCTTGCATATGCACGAGAGGGTACCAACAACAATTTGCACAACATTTACAACGGTGAAACCGTTCCCATAGAACCTTTGTCCAACATTGGGATCAGCCATGCAACGGGCCACCGCACAACATTTATTTGTTTTGAATCTTTTCGTTTTGTAAGTTTCAAATTCAAATTTAGAGTTCCCCATCACATGTTGAGATTACAATGTCCATTAAATCGTTGCGTGCATGTATAGTAAAGAAACAAATCTCGAGTTTGGCACCAGTTCGTGCTGTGGGAGCACCACAAGCCCTGGTGCAGGAGTTACATTTCCCTCTCAGGGTCGTCGGGACTAAGCTTCAGCGCCTTACTACACCTACCTTTGAGTCAATAACATGTGGACCCTATAGGTGACTGGTCCACATGTAATGCTCCCGTAGGCAGAGGGGCGGTGGGGCCAAGAGGGGTGAGCCGCAGGTCGGGGGACGTGTGGTTTCATGGGTTCGAGCGGCGTCATGGGAATCGCGGGTGGTTGGGGTAGAAACTTGATGCTCACCGCATTTTAGGTGGCCCACATGTCATGCACACAAAGGCAAAGGGGCGGTGCGGCCGAGAGGGGTGAGGCGCACGTCGGGGCATGGTGCCGTGGGTTGGAGAGGCGTCGTGGGAATCGCGAGATGAAACGTGATGGTCGCCATAGTTGAACTTCCATGGACAAGCTGTCATGTCTACGGACACATGCACTGCATACCGATCACTAGAAGGAGTAGCAGAGAAAGCTATATATGTGGATAAATAGTTCCTTATAGTCAAGAGGACCAATGCTACTACTCTGTTCCAAAGACATGCACACCATCGAAATAGTCTATCTATATCAATATACACCGAGAGGGAATAATTTTCTTTACAAGAGAGGAAATAGTTCATCCATCCATAATGCCCTCCTGTTGGTGCAGCCTCTTCTTCTTCTTCTTCTTCTTCTTCTTCTTCTTCTTCTTCTTCTGCTTCTTCTTCTTCTTCTTCTTCTTCTTCTTCTTCTTCTTCTTCTTCTTCTTCTTCTTCTTCTTCTTCTTCCTCCTGCTGGTGCAGCCTTTTCTTCTTCTTCTTCTTCTTCTTCTTCTTCTTCTTCTTCTTCTTCTTCTTCTTCTCATTCTCTGTGGGAGACAGCTTCGCAACAAGCTCTTTGGACCTTGTAGCTATCTTGAAACTCACATGGGCATCGAGGGCAACATAGTTTATCCGCTTGTACGTCAAGGGATAATTCTCCCATCCAGGCGACCTTAATACCACCGTCTCGTCACCCTTCTGAAGATTTGTACCGAGCACAAAATTTGCAACGTCGAATAGGGATGGTGTCTGTTTATCACAAACTTCTACAGGAATTTTGATTCTGGTTTGTAGGTCAGCGATGCTATTCAAATTAAGGTTGTACGGTTCCAGCTTCTGTTTCTCCCCTTCGATGGCTGCCCCACAGAAGTATACGTCCTCCCGAGACAAGAAATCGTGAAGCTCACCTGGTATGGAGGGCGAGTGTATGATGTGGTACACCAAAACTTCATCTTCGAGGCACAGCTGAAGGACGGCGGCGTGCTGGATCTTCCCAGGGGCACGCTCCGTGTACTCTGCGTCGAGACCGATGACCCTCGTCTCTACCTTTTTGAGGAAGTTGGATACATTGTTGATCCACTGCCGAACAACCCTTGGGTGGACGGTGACGGTGGCAACTATGCGCATCGAGCCTTCGACGAGGACATGTTGGACACTAAAACCTGCATCTCGATCTCTATCGCCATTTGGAACCGCTGGAACGGAGGGCTATGGTTTGGAGAATTAGGATTAGATGGCTAGTCTAACTAAAGTAGTAGATGATTATTTAAAGAGGTTAAAAAAATGTGAACGCAGTGGGGTTTGGATGCAAATGAAGACAAAGGGGAGGTGAAGAAGCCGAGGAGAATCAGTTCCTGATGGAGAAGTAAATGGGAGAAGTGGCGTGCAGGCAGTTGATTAGACGGCTAGGTAGACTAAACGAAAAGGCTATGCAGATAGACTGATGAGTCGTACCTGTTCGTGTACGTGCCCATCCTTCCTGATAGGTGGGACCTATGCAAACAGATAAAAAAATGTGTCGTAGTTTTTTTGAGCACGTGAGTGGGAGACACAACATTCTCTGGTTAAAGAATACTCCCTCCGTTTAGGTGAGTATAAGTCACCTTATGAAAATCAGGTTTTCCCAAAACCTTTAGGAGTGGAGCATTAACTTCCTCCTCAATCCCCTCCCAGCCTCGTTAGCCAGCGTTCTCTTCCTCTGCTCCCGCATTCTACCTTTCCATTTTTCCTCTTCTCAAGTGTGGAACGATCTGCATACCGTCCTTGATTCATCAGAACTACCACTGCATGCATCACGGCAGAGCGTTGATTGGGCATGCACGAGAATTTGGTTCTGCTCACAATATGGATGATACCTGAATGATGAAGTGAACAGGCATGGTAGCACGGGAGACCTATTTATGCTATACAATACTGGAGTACTCATGTACCTACTACTACTAGTAGTAGTAGTAGTAGTACAACTGTGGTACACTTGATGGTCAAAATACTATTCATCCGGAAGTGACAACACCCTGCGCCTGACACTAGTCCAGGCGGCGTGTTCGGGTTACCAAAGTTAGCCTCACCCTGTGCACAGTGCAGTCTGTCACCGCCGCTGTACATCACATTGGCGCCTCGCCTCGTCTCCCTCTCCGCTCCCATAGCACCACTCCATATACATCGCCTTCTCCGTCTCCATCTCACTGTGCCCCCGTGTACCGTCGCCTCTCTCGCCTCCCCCAGTACCATTATTCCCTCGCTAGCTGCTCCAGCACCGACATCCTTCTCCCCCGTAAATCAAGCCCCCTTCCAAACTCTACCATGGTCAAACGTGAAGCACGCAGCATCCATATGAGCCGCGATTGGAGCAATCTCCCCAGTGACATCCTCGACCTTTGTTGTTCGTGTATGGATATGTTGAGCTCCTTGCGGCTGGCTGCATGCTCGAGGGACATGCACACGGCCATCTTCGAAGCGAGGCCTAAGATTTTCAAGACACCCTACTTGCTGCTATCTAGTCTTGCGAGATTGGCTCACCATGATACGGAGGCGTGCATGATGCCCCTCGACTTCAATCCGATCTCCATTAGCCGAAACTTCTTTGCAGGTATCTACTGGTTCGCCGTACATCATTTCCCTCGACATCGATCCGATCACCATCGCCCAAAACTTCTTGGCAGGTATGTACTAGGTCGGCATGAACTCCCACTGGATGGCTTCCTTCAAAGAAGACGGTAAAAAGTTGGTGCTCGTGAACTTCCAGACCTCCCATGAGATTATCCTTCTTCTGTTGGATTATATAGAGTATTACCATCGCGGTCCAAATCATCTAGATTACTATGTCAGTTGGACGGACCTTGTTTTGTAGAAGATTGTAATCTGCCAAGTGCCCACACGACATGCGAATTACGCAGACTTCAAGCTAATTGCCTTGTTCGGCCGCGGACTGCCTATCTTCACGCCGGTGCCTTCTTTAGCTGGAGACAACTCGGGTCGCAGTGGATCATCGTCAAAGCTGATACACACTTCTGTGATGCTATTGAACACAATGGCATCATCTACGCGATCGACAAAGCAGATGGCACCATGTATTGCTGGGACGACGCGTGTAAGTTGTTTCCTCTCATGTTAATGATGACGCCATGACACTGTTTGAACTTTTTGTGATGATTGGCATATCTCTGTTTGAGCAGAATTTGAGTAGAACTATGGCAATGTATTAGAGACACGGTAAATCAGCTATATTTGGAATGAGTTAATTCATGCGAGTGTGACCATGTCATTACAGCCAATTTGTACACTGAATAATCAAATAGTTAGGAATATATGGATATTATCCTTATTATACAGTAATCTATATACTAGTACTAAATATGAGTATGTATCAATGGCCATGTTAGTTTCCTCATTTTCATGATGTAGAAACTTCCACCACACTGTTGGTTTCATCTAACCATACATTAGGGAAGTAAATGTGCATATGGAGAACTCTATATTTGGAAGTAGTGAAATCCTGCAATGCTTACCATGTGTACATACCTATATTCGCCCTTCAGCAATCAATGGCTAGAATAATATCCTCACAAAAATTTTGCCCACAGAACACGAGTATATAACAATGCATGGTCTGTTAGTTACCTTGAAGAATTTGTTTGTGAGGACAGAACATGATTACATAACATGCATGACATGGTAGTTTCCTGTGAAGAATCGATTGTGAGATAACATGAGTATAACCATGCATGGCACTTCTATATTTTTGAACCCAGTATACATTTCCCTGTATTTTCCTCCCAGTTCCAACAGGGACATATCAATGTTGTTTCTTGCATTATCCTACTCATACTCTGTACAATGCTGATCTTACATTAACAATGCCTGTCCTTTCTGATATGATGTAGTGTCCCTACAGTTACTGCCGTTTGTAATCACACCACCTTTGCCAAAAACAGGGAAGCACAACTGGTTCCTCGCTCGATCAGACAATGGCAAAAGACTGATGATCATTCAGACACATGAGCCGGAAAAGTTATATTGCAAAAAGCCCACTATATACAAGCACCGTGTAATACGTGAGTATCCGGACAGTGGCTGTTACGTCTATGAGCAGGATACCAGCTTGTTGGGGCCTTTAGGATTTTTTAGTTGGAGTCGGGTAAACAGCCTTGGTTCACACTCTCTGTTTCTCGGACTCAATTATCCGATTAACCAAGAGATCACCATTGGCAAGGACATTGATGGCAGAGAGGCTCTGTTTGCTATGGAAAACTGTGTCTACACGGCGAGCCCTAGGAATTCGGGAGCGAACTCCCCTGATTGTCAACGATACAGCCTGCAGCAAAAAGAAGGTGAGAATGACAAAGGCATCCAGATTAACTTTGATCCTTGGATGTCTCAATTACGACAGGCAGTGATGTGGTTCGAGCCTTCAGGTTGATATGTAATTGGGCTGTTGCATCGAAAGGGTGGAGTACTGGTGTCTCCGGATCACTGGTCGCTGAAGCGGGGCTGCAAATTATGATGGTGTTGGATCATCTCTTCAAATGACTTTGTTGTCTTTGCTGCTGGTTATGGATGGGTAGTTCTTTCTTTTGTTATGCATATTCCTTGTCATTTGGTCATCCTCGTCTATGTCACTCTTACTATGTAATAGTTGCTTCTGTTTAGAATTTCATTCTCGTCTGGATCACGAGAGTCTGAGCGCTGCAGATGGGTGCGTTTTGGTGGTGTAGCAAGACTTCTTATGAACTATCATGTCTTGCTGTTTATGTCAGTAGTAGTCACTAGTCAGTGTTTGAATGTTGTATATATCATTGTTTCGAACTGTTTATTGTCTCAAACTACTGGTGGGCTAAATGAGGGCATCACCATTCCCCAGTATTCATAGTATATCTCCTTTTTTCAAGTTATATAATTTGAGCTCAGTGTATTTTCGATGATGTACACATGTTTGGGCCAGTGAGGTGTCGTTGAATATGGGCCGAGTAGTAACGCAATGCCAAACAGGTCAATTATGACTCTCAGGCCGGGTTCTCAAAAGATCCTGAAAAAAGGCCGGGCTCTCCAAAAAAGAATGAATAAGGACTCTTAGGCCGACATGTGGGTGCCACTGGAGTTTTCGTGCGCTTGCACGCCGAGAGCATATTGGCACGTGCTTGAAATTCATGCTACCTTTTCATCCGCAGTCTCCCGCCCCTCACCCACCTCTGGAATCTCGATTCCTACTCCAGTACCCCAAAATCCCCCACCTGTACTCCCTGTACTCAAGCGCACTATCATGTCACTGGTCAATGCGGATCTGCGAGCCGGAGATCTTGAGGTCCGTCCTGCCTTCGGTCGCTGCGTGCTGTCGCTCAACAGTGGCATGGCGGCACTTGACGACCAGTTTGCCAGCAAAGTGCTGATGGTAACCATCAACGGCGACCGGCCTCCTATCTTGCCGGATGACCTTGTCAAAGCTCTTGGCATTGCGCACGACATCCAAAGAAGTGACTTGCTCGTCGAAGTCTGTCCGCCACCGGCTGATTTCTTTGTCAGGTTCCGGACAACTTTCGACTGCAGTCGTGTGTTCGAATCTTCCCGGCGTTTGTTCTGTGATGGCGCGCTGGTGAGCTTTGATCGGTGGCACCCAGGATGGGGATCGGTGCCCTCTGAGCTTGAGTTTTTAACAAAGCTTACCTTCCACGGCATGCCTCGACGTACTTGGAACAACGAGTCCATGAACGAGCTTATCCACGACCTTGGAGGTGAGCTCATAAGTATGTTTGTTCCTCCAAACAGCTTGGCTCTGACGGTTATGGCATGGAGTAAGAAGCCTTCCACCAAACCGAAGGTGGTTGGTGTTGAGATACCGGTGCAGGAACAGGGGTTGTACTATTCGTCGCCATCAAGGCCGCCGCGGACCACGTTAGGGATGTACCTATATCGAGTGTTCGTGCATGTCAAAGAAGTGGTCAATCCATCAATCGAAGTCTTGCCGCCGCCGCTGGTGCCAGGGTCCGTGGATGACGTCCATTACAGGAGTCAACGTCAGACTTTCCCCGTGTTTCTCGGAATGATGGATGGCATAGGGCCTACTCCATCGCGTGGCGGAGGACACTGCTTCTTTGGGAGAAGAGGCAGGGTTGGCTGCCTGGATGTGCTCTAATTTGAGGTAACAACTGAATCTTGTCAGATACTAGTTAAATCCGAGCTATGGGTGTGAAGCACTGATATGCCAGTACATTTGATTATGACCTGTTCTAATTTTGTACCTGAACTTTTTTTTAGAAAGGGTTGTACGTCAACTTATGTGCTAGGATAAGTTATTGTGTTGTCTGTCTATTTTCTTTGCACAACATTCAAGATATTTCCCCGTCATTGATAAAGACGATGAACCGTTATGTACTACTTCGTTGGTTTCAACATAGACCTTCCCGTAGCGATCCACTGCTTCCATCCTAATTGTGCCGCCTGCGTGAAATTTTTGTATGCAAGTTCAGTGTGCTATGATGTTCTATATGACTTTGTCAACTATATAAGATTTTACTGAGCATCAGCAATGCATATGGCTGTATTTACGAGCATCGGCTGATGTCTCTCTCTCTCTCTCTCTCTCTCTCTCACACACACACACACGCACAAGTGGGACCCGTTGAATTATTTATTTGCTCGTGACAGCTTTTAATTAGGTTCCACTGTAATCTAACTTTTTTCTTAAGTTATTAATTGAGCTTAGTGACTTCAAAAAGTTGTAAAGAAGCCTTGTTTGGGCCTTTCCGGCGTCGCTGAATGTGGGCTGAGTAACCATGTTAGGTTGTACTGTACTACACATGCCTTTTTTTTGCTATTTTTAAATAATACATTTTTTTATTAATTTTCATAAATATCACGCTGGGTAAATTTTTTCAAAAATAATACACCGTCCGCCCGCTACAGGCCGACTGGGCCTAGTCGGCCCACAGCAGGCCGATTGGATTCTAGTCGGCCTACATCTGGCTGACTGGCCCGTGTCGGCCCACTGTGGGCCGACTAGAGCTAATTGGCTCGCTGTGGGCTAATTGTTTTTGCAAAAGTGTTAATCATGTATTTAAAAAATATGTGTATTGTGACCTCATTCGCTCGCTGTGGGCCCACTATTGACTAAAAAATATGTTTTAAAAAGTATTAATCATGTATTTCAAAATTGTTAAATGTGTGTATAGAAATGTTCCTTATCTATACAATTTTTTTAAATGTGTGTATAAAAATAGCTTTGTTTTCAACATCAGCAATGCAACGGGGCCGACAGTTGTACACAATATCCGGGTCAACTTGTTATTCTCTGCCCCGCTGGGCTGCAAACTTTCCTAGAAGGTATGCATTAGGCTTAACAAGAAAATGGTCTTTAAGAAACAATAAATGAGAGGTAATTATAATAACTGAACAGTTACTATGCACCAACCACATAATTAGTTTGAAAAATATATTGTTTTTGGAATTTGAAAATTTTAATTTCATTACTTGTTGCGCGCGCAATATTTCGTTGGATTTTATCGTAATACAACTTTATTTTGAAATTAGGGTTGACCCCATCCTCTCCATCTCCGACGAGCAGCACTGCTGCCTCGGATTGCGTGCCCCGATCCAGATCTGGAATATTAGGGTTGACCCCGTTTTTTTCCTAAGTCCCTAATCCATGTGCTCATGTTCGTCATGCTATATCTTTGCATCCGTACCTTCGATTTGGGCATATAGCATATCAAAATGTTCATCTCAGAGAGTACATCATTTCATTCCATTGCACCATTTTCATTTGAGTTCATCTTGATGCCCGAAATGCTGTTAGAAGAGGGCTACTTGAGATATTTGTCAAATCTGCAGCTCCATTTAGCTTTTTGTCATTTTTTCCATGATTAATGTGTGCATGATATGCCCTGTTGCTCTTCATATGTTTTGTTAAGGGTTTTGTCGTCTTTCCATAGGTGCAACCCATGTATTTTTGTGATGTGTGTGGTGACTAGCACAAGCTTGCAAAGTGGTGCACTTGGTAATTCTGTTTTCAGGGACTTAGCATTTCCACTAAGTCCTTGACCTGTTTATCTCATATGGCCATATGTTCATGTTGTTTCCTAGTGATCCGTGCCTCTTTTGACGATGATCAGTAAGGATGTTTCATTAATCTTGTAGTGCTATATCCATCCATGTCTTTGTTTGCAAATATGGAGCACCCTAGCTTGAGCCAATCGAGCTCTACTTTTGCTACTTTGTGAATCTGGGCAGATTGTCAACTTGTTTGCAATTTTGCCGATGATGTTGTAGTTGATCCGTGCATGCTATGTTATTGTTCTTGCCATGTCTAGCTTGAATTTTGTGTATTCTTGATGGGTGCATGCTTAGCTTATCATGACTTGCTCCGTAGTGAGTGCATCGAGCTCGTAAACATGCCTACTTGAGTTATGTTTCAGCATGTGTCAGTTTTCACTAAGTCTGAAAACTGATTATGTTTTTGCTATGTTCACTTGCTTGCAATTGTATTTTCTGATCCCTTTTGGCTCAAGGTCACTAAGGGACTTTTGTTAAGCTCTTTGAGTAGCTCCATGCCATGCTTTACCTTGCCATGTTCAGGTCCTGTAGCATGTAGTTTTGTTGCTCCGAAGTGTGCTACCTGATCTGAAATTCGAGACAAGTGTTAATTTCACTAAGTCTGAGATCTGTTTGTCATATGCATTTTTGCCATGCTTGTTTGAACCTGTTAATGGATGAATTGGCCGTAGCTCAGTGCTAGACTTTTGTTAAGCATCTTGTATGAATCCCTGCCATGTATTTTTCTGTCATGTTTGGGTGCTGTAGCATGTTCATTCCATTTCATTTAGATGGCTACTTGCTGTAAATCGCAGACCGGTGCCATATTTGAATCGCTCGCCATTTCCAAACCGTAACTCCGATTCCGGCATTCTTTATATCGTTTTCAAGTGATTTCATCTCATCTTTCCAGTGGCATGCTTGGATTTCCAAGTTGAGGCCAGGTTCTTGCATTTCCTGTCATATCTTGCATATGCATCCCGCATCGCATCCCGCATAGCATATCATCTTTGCATCATTTTGTTTGTTCCGTGCATGTGGTTGATTGCGTCCTTGTTGCTTGTTTGTCTTGTTTGGGTAGAGCCGGGAGACGAGTTCGCTAATGAGGAGCCCGTTGAGTTTGCTTTTGAGGATCCAGTCAACTCTGACAACTTTGCAGGCAAGATGATCATACCCTCGAAATCACTACTATCTTTGCTATGCTAGTTTGCTCGCTCTTTTGCTATGCCAATGTTACGGTGCCTACCACTTGCTTTCAAGCCTCCCAAATTGCCATGTCAAACCTCTAACCCACCTTGTCCTAGCAAACAGTTGATTGGCTATGTTACCGCTTTGCTCAGCCCCTCTTATAGCATTGCTAGTTGCAGGTGAAGATGGAGGTCGTTCCTTGTTGGAACATTATTTTACTTGTTGGGATATCATTATATTGCCATGTTATCTTAATGCATCTATATACTTGGTAAAGGGTGGAAGGCTCAGCCTCTCGCCTAGTGTTTTGTTCCACTCTTGCCGCCCTAGTTTCCGTCATATCGGTGTTATGTTTCCCAGATTTTGCGTTCCTTACGCGGTTGGGTTATAATGGGAACCCCTTGACAGTCCACCTTGAATAAAACTCCTCCAGCAATGCCCAACCTTGGTTTTACCATTTGCCACCTAGACTTTTCCCTTGGGTTTCGCGGACTCAAGGGTCATCTTATTTTAAATCCCCCCGGGCCAGTGCTCCTCTGAGTGTTGGTCCAACCTAGACACCGTGCGGGGCCGTCCCTTGGAAACTTGGGTTACGTTGGCTCCCGTACGCTTAGCTTATCCGGTGTGCCCTGAGAATGAGATATGTGCAGCTCCTATCGGGATTTGTCGGCACAGCGGGTGGTCTTGCTGGACTTGTTTTACCATTGTCGGAGTTGTCTTGAAGAACCGAGATACCGAGTCTGATCGGAACGTCTCGGGAGGAGGTCTATTCCTTCGTTGACCGTGAGAGCTTGTCATGGGCTAAGTTGGGACTCCCCTGGAGGGATTTGAACTTTTGAAAGCCGTGCCCGCAGTTATGGGCAGATGGGAATTTGTTAATGTCCGGTTGTATATAACTTGAGCCTTAATTTAATTAAAATGAATCAACTGAGTGTGTTACCGTGATGGCCTCTTCTCGGCGGAGTCCGGGAAGCGGGCACGGTGTTGGAGTAATGCTTGCGCAGGTTGTTCTCTAGTTTCTCGCTCGCGCTTTGCCTGCTCTTCTCGCTCTCTTTTGCGAATAAGTTAGCCACCATATTTGCTAGTCGCTTGCTGCAGCTCCACTTATACTTACCTTGCCTTACCTAAAAGCTTAAATAGTCTTGATCGCGAGGGTGCGAGATTGTTGAGTCCCTGTGGCTCACAGATTACTATTACACCAGATGCAGGGCCTGATGATTCCGCTCCAGGAGACGCGCATGAGCTCAAGTGGGAGTTCAATGAGGACTCTCAGCGTTACTATGTTTCTTTTCCTGATGATCAGTAGTGGTGCCCAGTTGGGGGTGATCGGGACCGTGTCGCATGTTGGGTTATCTTTTATTTTGGCGCCGTAGTCGGGCCATGAGTGTTTGGTTGATGTAATGTTATTTATGTACCTTGATTAACGTGGCGAGTGTATGCCAACTAAGTTATCTCCCCTTTATTATTTATATTACATGGGAAGTTGTGAAGATTGCCTTACTTGCGACATATGCCTTCAATGCGATTATGCCTCTAAGTCGTGCCTTGACACGCGGGAGATATAGTCGCATCGAGGGTGTTACAAGTTGGTATCAGAGCCTTCCCCGACCTTAGGAGCCCCATTGCTTGATCGTTTTTAGCAGCCGAGTTGTGTCTAGAAAAAAATGTTTTGAGTCATTTAGGAATTATATATCGGAGAGTTTAGGAATTCTTTTTACTTCCCAGTCTCCTCATCGCTCTGGTAAGGCATCCTGATGTAGAGTTTTGACTCCTCTCTTCCCAAATTTCACTAAAAAAAATTAGGATCACGCAGGTATCTTGGAATCGTTTCGATGGTTTTATGATGAGAACATTGTCTTGGTGCCTCCTGTCAGGGGTTTTGTGGAAGTGTCCCGGGGAGTTGAGCTCTAAGGTGTTGTCATCATAATTTTATCGTTGTAGTTCTGGAATACCTGAGTTTATTACGCCGACATCGAAAATCACTTGTATGCAGTTCGTTGGTGAGATAACCTCGACGCCACCCAGTACTGGGGCGGGAGTTTGGGAGTATCGCCATAACTTGTATAACGGATGCTTTTCGAAGGTTGAGGTAGATGGTTTCCGAAGTTTTTTCTCGGTCATGTGTTGAAGGATGGATACAGCTGGATGTAGGATTTGCTAGATTTGGGTGAGATATTATGCTTCCCCTGTATCCCCAACACCTGATTGCATAACCGGAAAGGTTCAAGAGTTTCATAGGTGGGAATTCTAGTAGCTCTAGTTCTTCTTCCACGGATATTGGTTTGAGATTGGGATTTCTTACCGATTATTCGTTCTTCATCCGTACCTTGTTGATTTCTTTCTCTACCTTAAATCTACGTGGTTTCTCAATTTATGGATATGTGACCATTTCAAGAGGAATGCATTCGTTCATTTTGTTCGGATGTGAAGACTATATGTTGCAATTTTCATTCCGTTGGAGTCAGCTTCAATAATTGTCTATCAATGTGCTAATGGTGGTCAACCTCTTCAGGATGGCTCCTCCAACGCGCACGACTCCGAATCCTGATCCGCCACCACCTCCACCTCCTCCAGAGGCATGGCATACTGTGATGGCCGCAACCAATGCAAACACACGGTTGATCATGCAAATTCTTCAAGAGCGCAATCAAGGCAACCAAGGGAACCAAGGCAACAATCAGAATCACTTTGCTACACTCAACCAGTTCCTTGCTAACGGGCCAAAGACTTTCAGCAATTGTGTTGAGGCAACCGATGCTAACGATTGGCTTGTGGGTCTGTGCAAGCATTTCGAGTGCAGTAACGTCAGGCCTGAGGACTTTGTCCAGTTCGCTTCCTTCCAACTCAAAGATCAAGCTGTAGAATGGTTCCAGCAGTACAAGGACTCCAGAGGTGGACGTGTTATCACCTGGGATGAATTCTGTCAAGATTTCCGAGCTCATCATATTCCTCAGAGCGTGGTTGAAAGCAAGCGTGAGGAATTCCGCAACCTGAAGCAAGGCTCTTTGTCTGTCTATGACTATAACAAATTGTTCCAGAAGCTTGCCCGCTTTGCCAAGCAGGACGTACCTGATGAGAAGAGCATGATATATCAGTTTAGGGGTGGTCTCAGAGAAGAAATTCAGCTAGCTCTTGTTATCTTTGAGCCCTTGAGGTACGATGAGTTCTACAACATGGCACTGAAGCAAGAGGCTGCTCATTTGAGCTGTGATGCTTCCGAGAAGCGAGTCAGAGATGTTACTCCTATTTCCTCTACTCAAGTGGCCAAGTAGCAGAAGTATTGGCTTCCTCCTCCTCCGTTCCATCGGCCGTATCAGCAGAAGAGCAAAGGTGGCATTGGATCTTCCCACCCACCCAACCCTGGCTTTCAGAACAAGACTTCGTCTCAAGCTCCAAGATCGAGTGCTCCGTATCACCGTCCGCTTTCAGAGGTCACGTGCAACAAGTGCCAACAGAAGGGTCACTATGCCAACAAGTGTTTCAACCAGAGGCGTCTTCCTCCTCCTCCTCCTGTCAGATCGGCAAGTACAGCTATGGTCAAGCATAACCCCAAGCACGCTAAGGTCAACTTGCTGAATGCATCTCAGGCAGAGGATTCGTCAGATGTCATCATGGGTAACTTTCCAGTTAACTCTTTTCCAGCAAAAGTTCTTTTTGACACTGGTGCATCGCATTGTTTCATGTCAAGATCATTTCTTTCCAAGCATGACTTCGTTTCACAAATGTTGGATAAACCTATGGGAGTGGTTTCTCCGGCCAAGTCTATGAGGGCTACTTCAATAGTCCCGGATGTTTCTATCATGATGGGTGATTTCAAGTTTCTGGCTTCTCCAATGGTTCTTGGTAACTCGGATATTGATCTTATTCTCGGGATGGATTGGCTTTCTAAGCACAAGGCTTAGCTTGATTGTGCAGCCAGGCAGATTCAATTGACTCATTCGTCTGAGGATGTAATTGTCTTTGCCGCTAATGATGATACAATCCGTCTGTTTTCTCTCAATGAGAAGGGTGAACTAGATGCCATCTCGCAAATTCTAGTCGTTCGCGAATATCAAGACGTCTTTCTAGAAGAGCTTCCAGGAATGCCTTCGCATCGGCCAGTTGAATTCGTTATTGATCTTGAGCCCGGTGCGGAACCTGTTTGCAAGCGTCCTTACAAGCTCGGACCTGAAGAGTTGAAGGATTGACAAAGCAACTCGATATTCAAGACAAAATGGGTCTCATCCGGCCTAGTTCTTCTCCGTGGGGTTGTGGTGTTCTTTTTGTGAAGAAGAAGGATGGAACGGACCGACTTTGTGTTGACTACCGTCCATTGAACAAGAAGACCATCAAGAACAAATACCCACTTCCCAACATCAATGAGCTATTCGAACAACTCAAAGGTGCCCAAGTATTCTCCAAGCTTGATCTCCGTATGGGTTATCATCAGATTCGAATCCGTGAGCAAGATATTCCCAAGACTGCTTTCAGGACAAGCTATGGTTCATATGAATACACTGTCATGTCTTTTGGCCTCGTCAACGCTCCTCCGACGTTCTCTCGCATGATGAACTTCATCTTCAACGCCTACACCAATGACTTCGTTTTGGTCTATCTCGACGACGTTCTAGTTTTCTCGAAGAACAAGGAAGATCATGCCAAGCACTTGCGTTTGGTTCTTGATAAGCTCAGGGAATATCACTTCTATGCCAAGTTCTCCAAGTGTGAATTTTGGCTCGATGAGGTTCTTTATCTTGGTCATATCATCTCTGCCAAGGGCATTGCCGTGAATCCTGAGAAGGTGTCTGCAATTGTGAATTGGGAACCTCCTCAGAACGTGAAGCAACTCCGTAGCTTCCTCGGTCTTGCAAGCTATTGCCGAAGATTCGTTGAAAACTTTTCTAAGATCGCGAAGCCTCTCTCTAATCTTCTTCAGAAGCACGTCAAGTACGTTTGGTATCCAGAGTGTGACATTGCTTTCAACACTTTGAAAGAGAAATTGATCACTGCTCCAGTTCTGACTCCGCCTGATGAATCCAAGCCGTACGAGGTCTTGTGTGACGCCTCTCTCCAAGGTCTAGGCGCAGTATTGATGCAAGAGAAGAAAGTTGTTGCTTATACCTCTCGCCAGTTGAAGCCTAATTAGAAGAACTACCCCACTCATGATCTAGAGTTGGCGGCAGTTGTGCATGCTCTTTTGACTTGGAGACATCTTCTATTGGGAAGAAAAGTGGACATTTTCACTGATCACAAGAGTCTCAAGTACATCTTCACTCAGCCTAATCTCAATCTCAAGCAAACTCGGTGGGTCGAGATGATTCAAGAGTATAATCCGAGTATCGAGTATACTCCAGGCAAGGCCAATGTGATTGCTGACGCATTGAGCAGGAAAGCTTACTGCATCAGTCTGATTCTCAAGCCTTATCAACCCAAGCTTTGTGAAGCTTTGCGCAAACTTAATCTGCAAGTTGTTCCTCAAGGTTTCCTCGCCAACCTTCAAGTCAATCCTACTTTGGAAGACCAGATTCGCCAAGCCCAGCTTCTCGATGCTATGGTGAAAAAGGTGAAGATTGGGATTGCCAAGAGTCAGCCCAAGTACAAGTGCTACCGCCTTGATGACAAGGACAATCTCTTCTTCGAGGATCGTATTGTTGTACCCAAAGGTGAACTTCGTAAAGTGATCATGAACGAGGTTCACAATTCTCTCCTCTCCATCCTCCCTGGGAGCACGAAGATGTATCAGGACCTCAAGCAGGCTGATTGGTGGACTCGAATGAAGCGCGAGATTGCTCAGTTCGTGAATTAATGTGATGTTTGTGGAAGAGTGAAGGCAGAACACCAAAGGCCAGCTGGTCTCCTCCAACCTCTTGCCATTCCAGAATGGAAGTTTGACCACATTGAAATGGACTTCATGACTGGGTTTCCAAAGTCCAAGCGTGGCAATGATGCTATATTCGTTGTCATCGACAAACTCACTGTCAGGACCCCGACTCAGTGCCACACCGATCTAGCATATAACACATCATATCACTTTGCGGCCTCACGCACGGTATTCCGACGGGTGCCACCTTACCTGGCCCGGGACCGTTTGCGCCTTTTGGCTCACGTATATGATAGTCCCGCTAGCATCCATATGACAGAGAACCCGGGCTGACATGGCTAGTCGTGAACCCAAAGTGGCACAAACTTATAGGGACAGGCATCCATGACCCAGCATCGAACGTGTCGGTCATCAGCGAGTGAATCCAGGCTGTAGCACTGGGCTAGCAGGACTCCGGTGAACCGGGCTGTAGCGGGCTAACAGGACTCCGGTATTCATCGCGTGACATTTCCCCGAAGGGACAGACACATGAACGAAGAAGGACACATGGCGGCCAGCCTAAGTGTTCCGGAGCAGTAGCAAGCTACCATGGCTCAGTGGAAACACTAGGAGACATTTCCCGGTAAGAGATGCTACTAAGGATAAACAACTAGATAGTCAGATCCCAGACATACCAAGCATTTCAATAACATACACACAATATGCTCGATATGTGCAAATACAACATGGCATCACAACATGACTCTACAACTCAAGTATTTATTCATTAGGCTCCGAGGAGCGAGATATTACAAACAGGGGTCTCATGACCCAATATTCAGAGCATACAAGTCAAAGCACAAGCGGAAGCTATCATGTCTGAGTACAGACATCTATAAATGAAAAAGGCTGAGAAGCCTGACTATCTACCAGATCCTGCCGAGACCGAAGTCTCTCTGCAAAAACATAAAATAGGGAAACGTGAGTACAAATGTACCCAGCAAGACTTACATCAGAACTAACTACATATGCATCATTATCAACAAAGGGATGGTGGGGGTTTAACTGCAGCAAGCCAGCTTTGGCTCGGTGGCTATCCTGAACTACGACTGGAAATAACTCTTTTGAGGTGGCGCACACGAGTCCACATATTCACAATATCAATACACCACTATGGATCCGCTCCCGTCTCCCTACGAGAACGCCATCCATAGCACTCACGCTTATCTTGCGTATTTTAGGGTATCCACTTTCACTTGTCTATGAACTGATATAAGCAACCCAGAAGTCCTTTACCGCGGACACGGCTATTCGAATAGATGATGTTAACCCTGCAGGGGTGTACTTCTTCATACATGTTTCCACCACTTAGCGTCTGCACACGACATGTGCTCGGCAGACTTCAAGCGAAAGCCGACGTGGGTGTAGACCACGACCTCCCTATACACTCAAGTCTCTAGTCCAGTTTTATCGCCTATTCGGGTTCCATCCGCAGGGAGTCCGGCCGAGGTTTCCCATACGGCCCCGAACGATGTGTACAGGGTTCCCGAGATACCTAACGGGTATTCGGTACACCGTGCCACGTACCTACCGCATCACAGCCCACCCCTACGGTCAGCGCTGTCCACGGCCTCCAGTAAGCTACAAACACCAGAAACTACTTGCAACTCCTGGACAGAGGACTAGGGTGAATAAGAAGTCGAGCGGGGTCATATTTCAGGGCCCAATGTATGGTAGTAGCTGAATCATGGATCACAAACACAGAACTCAGTTCCTAAGGACGGCTTCAATGAGACAACCCACCATGTACTCCTACATGGCCTCTCACCGCTACCTTTACCAAATCATGTTCACCACTTAGCTCACACACAGTAGGACATGTTCACACACCTCTGATTCATCCCCGATGAATCAGACCTGACTCAACTCTAAGCAATAGCAGGCATGATAAACAAACATGAATGAGTAGGCACAACATGGCTCAAACAACTCCTACTCATACTAGTGGGTTTCATCTATTTACTGTGGCAATGACAGGTCATGCAGAGGATAAAGGGGTTCAGCTACCGCAGCAAGTAACAAATGACTCGTTGTTGTCCTAATGCAGTAAAAGAGAGCAGGGCGAGAGAGTAGGATTGTATCGGAATGAGCAAGGGGGTTTTGCTTGCCTGGCACTTCTGAAGATAATATTGAGTCTTCATCAGTGTCAACGATCACATCGTCGGTACAACGTATACCGAGGGGGAACAACACCGGCAAACACAGAAGAAACACGATCAATGCAATGCACAATATGATGCATGCTATGACATGGCAATATGAATGTGTTTTGGGCTAATGCACCTAGCTATGATTTAAATGAAGTTGGTTTGAATACATGATTCAAATTCCAACTCCATATATGGTTATTTAAATGCCCTTTATTTGTTTTGTCCAAAACAGAGGACAAACATTGTTCAAACATGCATGAAAATGGTACAGATGCGTTCCTTGAATTTTTCTGATAATTTTTCATATATAAATTATTTCATTCTGACTTACGGTTGATTTTATATGAATTTTAGAAGTTTAGATTATTTTCTGGAATTTCCTGTATATAATAAATCCAGAAAATGAGTTACTGCGTCAGCCTGACATCAGCATGATGTCAGCAGGTCAACGAGGCACGGTCCGGGTCAAACCTGACACATGGGTCCCGCATGTCAGTGTAATTAGTTTAACTAATTCGATTAGTACTAATCCTAATTAACTAACAGGGCTGGGCCCCACCTGTCATTGAGTCAGGGGGAGTCCAACTGGGGTCAAACCCGGGTCAAACTTGCCGGAGTTGACCCGAGCCTCATCGCCGGCGAGGCCAGGGACGGCAGAGAGCGTCGGGATTCGCCCTCCGATGACCAAAAGAGCGGCGGAGGGGCTCTACGGGATGCCCAGGCCCGCGCGCATCTAACAGAGTAAACGGGAGAAGCTAGGGTGGCCGGAGGCGACGGCAATCATGGCGACGGTGGCGGCCGGAGTTCGGGTGAGGCGCGAGCGGTGGCTACGGTACACAACAGGAGCAATAGACTAGGGTTTTGGGATCCTGGCGTGGTGCTGAGCACGGTGGTGTGCTTGGACGTGACGCGCGTGAGCTCTAGCCACGGCGACCTCGTGGCCGGCGGCAATGGGCTCTCGGGCTCGGCGGAGCCCGCGGTTAGTGGAAGAAATCGGCATCAGGGAGAGGAAGGTTCGGTGCGGGGGCTCACAGCGATGACGACGGAACGCTCGGCGAGGTCGGCGACGGTCCGGAGCCGACGAATCGGGCGACGGCGACCGGCGGGTCCGAGGAGGGGAAAAGCGTCGGGGCGGTGCTCCGGGGCTTCTCCGGTCGCGTGAGCCGACGGAGAGGACGAGGGAGGCACTGCGGAGCTCAGGAGCGCGTCGAAGAGGAGAGGGGGTGGCGGTGGCCGCCAGGGAGCTCGTCGGCGGCGACGGCTGCGTTCGGGCGAGTGAGAGAGAGGAAGCAGAGGAGAGGAGGGCCACGGGGAGAGTGATAGAGAGGTCGAGGGGGTTCGGCATCTCCATGACGTCGTCTAGGCGCATCGGAGAGGGGCCAGGCAGGCAGGAAGGGAGGAGGTGGCCGGCGCGGGGCGGGCACGCGCCTCTGTCCTTCTGGCGAGGGAGGAAGATGACAGGGAGGAGGCGGTGATGGGCTGGGCCGTTGGAGCTGGGCCGGTTGGTGGGCGCCAGGTAAGTCCAGGTGGGTTCTCTCTCTCTTTCTTTCTCTTTTCTATTTTCTGCAATTGGTTTTGATTTGATTTAAAATATCAAATCATTTTTATAAAACTTTCTGTAAATTGTATGTGAGCTCAGGAACTAGTCCAAGGTCACAGGCAACTTACAAAAATATTTGAACTTTATTTCTTATATAATAGAAATAAATTCAACTCAAATATGTCATTGGTTTAAGTCAAAGGCCCAAAAATAAATAATTCTGTGATTCCGAAAATATTGGTTTGAATTTTACCTCTTACCAATATTTTCACAGAGTAACAGGAACATTTCTTTGGACTCATTTGATGAGATTTAAATGTTGGTTATTTTTAGAGGTCTTCTGAGGCTTTTGAAAATTCCGCAATTCAAATTTCATTTGAATTAAAACATGATGCTCACATGAGGGTCTAGCCTAGTGCATAACAGGAACAGGGATGTGACAACCCACCCCCACTAAACAAAAATCTCGTCCCGAGATTCAAGCGTAGGGTAAGGTGAAGGGGGAACGCAAACTAGCACAATCTTCACGATCCAGGTTGCACTTCAAATGAACGTCGATTCGTTCACCATCATTGTCTCGAAGTCTTGCTTTGAGAACTCCAACTATCATGACAACGAGAGAAAGGAAAGACCCCAAAAGAATCGTTCTTCTCGAGGGTCGAACAACTCAGGATTAACTCACGGAATGAGACATAGCAACATCTCTTGAGCTGAGAGACGAAGCACACCTCTAGCGGAAAGGAGTGGAACAAATGACGGAGGTTTACCAGGTAGACTACAATTCCACACTTAAAAAGGTGGTAAACGATTGTCAACGTAGCGAGGAGTTGAGTTGCCATGATACCACAACGAGGCACCTTAGGGATGGTGACTCATAGATATATGCCCTTAAGTGGCAAAAAGAATTACCTTTGATTCAGAGATCATTGAAACTATTTAAACCAGCCTAAGGCAATTCTCGAGCGATCGTTTGGAGGGGGTCGGTAGAATGGCATACTCGGACTTGGATGATGTGGATTACCTTGTTGAAAACCACAACAAGGGATGATTTTAGTAATTGGGGAGAAGCTCAACAGTAGAGAGTGAGTCCACTGTTTGAAAAGTTATAGCATAACCGAGGAAACTGAGAGCATCCCAGTTAGTGTCGATGATAACACCTAGCGCTTGTGCGTGCTCTCAAGAACTTGAGCATTTCCATATTCATCAGGGTTTTACCAACATCTGTGTCAAGGATCCTGGCAACACAACGTACTACCACGATGAATACTGACGGACGATGCGGATGCAAAAGAAGATAACACCTTCTCAGATTTCATCTTAGCGAGGCCAAGGGGCAAATCTAGACGATCAACCGAGAGACATTTAGCACTCCGCTTCTAATGTTCTCCTTGATGTACTAGCGTATCCCATTCCTTGAAATGGTCTGGTATCTAGAACATCAAGTAAAGGTCGGACTTCGGAAACACAAAAATCCATAAGGAACAACTACTAGAATAAGTTCTACGAGATCCTTATGGGGAGGTGGCCAACTTCTTCAATCAAGATACTACAACAATAGGTCTTCCGGTGGGGTGTGTTGGCCACGACATCCACTTTACCGGTTATCGCGAGACCAATATTATAGTTCTTGGGAAATGTTCCAACCATCACATCTGCCTGAGATTCAGATCTGGTTGGTGTCAGGATATTCCAGACTCATCGAGTCTAGGAAGAAAAATGAAAGTTTGCAACACAAATCGACGAGATGACGTTGCACGATTCTCGGGAAATGAATTACGATAGCAAGCTCCAAAACATGAGTTGGTTCTGCTACAACATGTGAACATGTTGTCCAAGACAAGCATGACCACAAAGTAGTCTTATAATAAAACACTACCGAGTTCAGGAGGGGGAACCATCAGCGAGGATATCGAAGTTTTGTACAAATCCGTCTGGTACCTTCAGAACTAGCACTTAGAACTTATTAACCTTGAACAAATCAATCAGTGGCCTGGTGTGCTAGGGACACATATATAATGAAGGTTGCAAGTCTCCGAACCACAGAATACTTCGCACGTATGCATGACTGATTTGGGATGATTCCGAAGGAAACAACATTGACTTTCTCGGGCTCAACAACAGTTCATCCGGGTTTCCTTTTAAAAGGAATTCCATAGTTAAGTGAACACACTGATAGCATTGGTTAGACCAAAGAATATAATGGTGTATGCTCGAGGAAAAACCACGAGTAAGACAACATTATGAACATCGTTGGTTCTGACTTGATTTGAGGATAGCCCACACCCAAATCAAAGGTTGGACAAGATGATAGGTCCATTAACTGATCACGAGGGTCAGTCGATGAAATATCAACTTTCTTCAACACACACATACAAAGGATATCCCTTGAAATGAACTAAGTCAGGTAAGCTTTTATCTTCCAACTCTCCAAGTTGTTGTTTGGCTTAACAAACTAGCTCAGGGGTATCCAACACAGATTCTTGGAGAAAAAGTGGTTTATTGGAAAACCAACTTGATCACGAGCTCAACATAACAGTCAGGGGACAACCTGGTGATACTTCCGAGAAGGAATTCGGAAAATCACGAACCACCGGTATGTTACTAAGCTCGAGAACAATCTTGCTGTCCATGACAGGATGATATGATCACAAGAACGAGGGATCGGCACAATCCTAACTCATTGATCGAGGGGTGCACCGAAAATAAGGACTAGGTAGCACAATCAACCTTAGGGTGACGATTCAATAATCAACACGCTAAGAATGAGGTTATCATCCATTTAACTACCAAGCAACGGAGTTGCTAGTAGTATTGATTTCACACACCACGATTCACTTGTCGGCATTCCGGTTACAAAAACACGGAAACCGAGGAATGAACAATGATGGCAAGAAGTATCACTGTACCAAGAGTTCATAGGATGGTGTGCAATTCCCATGACATTCTTGATATAAAGATGGTAATACTCCAAGGTAGAACAGAGCAAAAGCAAGATTAGCAATTTGATCTGCGGAGTACGACTGCTTTGACCCAATCCTGGAAATGGACAAGGTACTGCAGTTTGTTTCTCCTAGTCATTCCGGAATATAATGGCTTGACGGACCACAAGAGTAATAGGAATGCACGCATACTCTTGACTATCAAACGATAGACCAGGGTTAGAAGACAACTAAGAGGGACAACTCAAAGAACATATAATTTTCTGAGTTGTGGATGCATAGATTAGTATGTCGAACCAAGTTCAATATGTTTCTTCCGGATAACCCATGCAGAGAGGTAGGACTGGCAGAGTCACGATTTATGAATGGAGAACTCCTCAAGAGTACTCTGATTGTGATCGTTTGGTTCAAATAACTTCTGCATGAATGGTTCATAGTATTTGGAAGAAGGAAAATACCATGGACCTCAAGGACTAATGCAAAAGTTACTAATTTCCTAAAGGAACTAGCAACACTATCAACATGAGATAAATGGGGTGAATCTCGGGTTCAGAACCCAGAAATAGAATGCCTACTAACTAAATGGCATCACGGGATGCTTTCGATAATGATGGCCAGAATCATCACACTGGAAACACAGATCATGGCTAGACCACTACATGATCCCCTAAGCACTTAGGGTCATAATTATTAACTCCAACAAATGTGTCGAGGCAATAAAGTACCTCAACTCACTAATTTGTGTGATTAATCTGACCAAAAGGACATCGGGAACGGGAAGAAGGGATTTGCAAATGCATCAGACTGTTTAGAAACCTGGGATGACTCGGACAACATAACGGCTATAAATGCTCAAAAAGATTTGAGACATGCTACAAAAATGGTGGCATAGCCACTCAGAAGCACAATTCCAAGGTTTCGAGATCAACAGTTAACATACAGAAGTCGTAGGAACTGAACTCAAGCTTAAATCCAACAATCTTATAAGTCTACGGATTAGTAATACGTGATCCTGATAGAAAGAAGAGAAAGCCTAGTTCCTTAACCCCATAGGAAAGATAAGATGACTCAGATCAGAAGGGCATAAGGTATAAGGAGTAAAAAGAGCCTTACGTTCCATCCCACAATCAATTCCCTTATATAACTAAAGAATTTCTAGACTCAACTTCGACCAGTTTGGCTTGGTAATCCTACAGGCAGTCAAGCTTTGATAAGCTGTCAGGACCCCGACTCAGTGCCACACCGATCTAGCATATAACACATCATATCACTTTGCGGCCTCACGCACGGTATTCCCACGGGTGCCACCTTACCTGGCCCGGGACCGTTTGCGCCTTTTGGCTCACGTATATGATAGTGCCGCTAGCATCCATATGACAGAGAACCCGGGCTGACATGGCTAGTCGTGAACCCAAAGTGGCACAAACTTATAGGGACAGGCATCCATGACCCAACATCAAACGTGTCGGTCATCAGCGAGTGAATCCAGGCTGTAGCACTGGTCTAGCAGGACTCCGGTGAACCGGGCTGTAGCGGGCTAACAGGACTCCGGTATTCATCGCGTGACATTTCCCCGAAGGGACAGACACAGGAACGAAGAAGGACACATGCCGGCCAGCCTAAGTGTTCCGGAGAAGTAGCAAGCTACCATGGCTCAGTGGAAAGACTAGGAGACATTTCCCGGTAAGAGAGGCTACTAAGGATAAACAACTAGATAGTCAGATCCCACACATACCAAGCATTTCAATAACATACACACAATATGCTCGATATGTGCAAATACAACATGGCATCACAACATGACTCTACAACTCAAGTATTTATTCATTAGGCTCCGAGGAGCGAGATATTACAAATAGGGGTCTCATGACCCAATATTCAGAGCATACAAGTCAAAGCACAAGCGGAAGCTATCATGTCTGAGTACAGACATCTATAAATGAAAAAGGCTGAGAAGCCTGACTATCTACCAGATCCTACCGAGGGCACAAGATCGTAGCTGAGGTAACAAGCTAAACATCGAAGTCCACACGGAACTACTAGCAAGACCGAAGTCTCTCTACAAAAACATAAAATAGGCAAATGTGAGTACAAATGTACCCAGCAAGACTTACATCAGAACTAACTACATATGCATCATTATCAACAAAGGGATGGTGGGGGTTTAACTACAGCAAGCCAGCTATCGCTCGGTGGCTATCCTGAACTACGACTGCAAGTAACTCTTTTGAGGTGGCGCACACGAGTCCACATATTCACCATATCAATACACCACTATGGATCCGCTCCCGTCTCCCTACGAGAACGCCATCCATAGCACTCACGCTTATCTTGCGTATTTTAGGGTATCCACTTTCACTTGTCTATGAACTGATATAAGCAACCCAGAAGTCCTTTACCGCGGACACGGCTATTCGAATAGATGATGTTAACCCTGCAGGGGTGTACTTCTTCATACATGTTTCCACCACTTAGCGTCTGCACACGACATGTGCTCGGCAGACTTCAAGCAAAAGCCGACGTGGGTGTAGACCACGACCTACCTATACACTCAAGTCTCTAGTCCAGTTTTATCGCCTATTCGGGTTCCATCCGCAGGGAGTCCGGCGGAGGTTTCCCATACGGCCCCGAACGATGTGTACAGGGTTCCCGAGATACCTAACGGGTATTCGGTACACCGTGCTACGTACCTACCGCATCACAGCCCACCCCTACGGTCAGCGCTGTCCACGGCCTCCAGTAAGCTACAAACACCAGAAACTACTTGCAACTCCTGGACAGAGGACTAGGGTGAATAAGAAGTCGAGCGGGGTCATATTTCAGGGCCCAATGTATGGTAGTAGCTGAATCATGGATCAAAAACACATAACTCAGTTCCTAAGGACGGCTTCAATGAGACAACCCACCATGTACTCCTACATGGCCTCTCACCGCTACCTTTACCAAATCATGTTCACCACTTAGCTCACACACAGTAGGACATGTTCACACACCTCTGATTCATCCCCGATGAATCAGACCTGACTCAACTCTAAGCAATAGCAGGCATGACAAACAAACATGAATGAGTAGGCACAACATGGCTCAAACAACTCCTACTCATACTAGTGGGTTTCATCTATTTACTGTGGCAATGACAGGTCATGCAGAGGATAAAGGGGTTCAGCTACCGCAGCAAGTAACAAATGACTCGTTGTTGTCCTAATGCAGTAAAAGAGAGCAGGGCGAGAGAGTAGGATTGTATCGGAATGAGCAAGGGGGTTCTGCTTGCCTGGCACTTCTGAAGATAATATTGAGTCTTCATCAGTGTCAATGATCACATCATCAGTACAACGTATACCGAGGGGGAACAACACCGGCAAACACAGAAGAAACACAATCAATGCAATGCACAATATGATGCATGCTATGACATGGCAATATGAATGTGTTTTGGGCTAATGCACCTAGCTATGATTTAAATGAAGTTGGTTTGAATACATGATTCGAATTCCAACTCCATATATGGTTATTTAAATGCCCTTTATTTGTTTTGTCCAAAACAGAGGACAAACATTGTTCAAACATGCATGAAAATGGTACAGATGGGTTCCTTGAATTTTTCTGATAATTTTTCATATATAAATTATTTCATTCTGACTTACGATTGATTTTATATGAATTTTAGAAGTTTAGATTATTTTTTGGAATTTCCTGAATATAATAAATCTAGAAAATGACTTACTGCGTCAGCCTGACATCATCATGACGTCAGTAGGTCAACGAGGCACGGTCCGGGTCAAACCTGACACATGGGTCCCGCGTGTCAGTGTAATTAGTTTAACTAATTCGATTAGTACTAATCCTAATTAACTAACAGGGCTGGGCCCCACCTGTCATTGAGTCAGGGGGAGTCCAACTGGGGTCAAACCCGAGTCAAACTCGCCGGAGTTGACCCGAGGCTCATCGCCGGCGAGGCCAGGGACGGTGGAGAGCGTCGGGATTCGCCCTACGATGACCAAAAGAGCGGCGGAGGGGCTCTACGGGATGCCTAGGCTCGCGCGCATCTAACAGGGCAAACGGGAGAAGCTAGGGTGGCCGGAGGCGATGACAATCATGACGACGACGGCGGCCGGAGTTCGGGTGAGGCGCGAGCGGTGGCTACGGTACACAACAGGAGCAATAGACTAGGGTTTTGGGATCCTGGCGTGGTGCTGAGCACGGTGGTGTGCTTGGAAGTGACGCGCGTGAGCTCTAGCCACGGCGACCTCGTGGCTGGCGGCAATGGGCTCTCGGGCTTGGCGGAGCCCGCGATTAGTGGAAGAAATCGGCATCGGGGGGAGGAAGGTTCGGTGCGGGGGCTCACAGCGATGACGACGGAACGCTCGGCGAGGTCGGGGAAGGTCCGGAGCCGATGAATCAGGCGACGGCGACCGGCGGGTCCGAGGAGGGGAAAAGCGTTGGGGCGGTGCTTCGGGGCTTCTCCAGTCGCGTGAGCCGATGGAGAGGACGAGGGAGGCACTGCGGAGCTCGGGAGCACGTCGGAGAGGAGAGGGGGCGGCGGTGGCCGCGAGGGAGCTCGTCGGCGGCGACGGCTGCGTTCGAGCGAGTGAGAGAGAGGAAGCAGAGGAGAGGAGGGCCATGGGGAGAGTGATAGAGAGGTCGAGGGGGTTCGGCATCTCCGTGGCGTCGTCTAGGCGCATCGGAGAGGGGCCAGGCAGGCAGGGAGGGAGGAGGTGGCCGGCGCGGGGCGGGCACGCGCCTCCGTTCTTCTGGCGAGGGAGGAAGACGACAGGGAGGAGGCGGTGATGGGCTGGGCCATTGGAGCTGGGCCGGTTGGTGGGCGCCAGGTAAGTCCAGGTGGGTTCTCTCTCTCTTTCTTTCTCTTTTCTATTTTCTGCAATTGGTTTTGATTTGATTTAAAATATCAAATCATTTTTCTAAAACTTTCTGTAAATTGTATGTGAGGTCAGGAACTAGTCCAAGGTCACAGGCAACTTACAAAAATATTTGAACTTTATTTCTTATATAATAGAAATAAATTCAACTCAAATATGTCATTGGTTTAAGTCAAAGGCCCAAAAATAAATAATTCTGTGATTCCGAAAATATTGGTTTGAATTTTACCTCTTACCAATATTTTCACAGAGTAACAGGAACATTTCTTTGGACTCATTTGATGAGATTTAAATGTTGGTTATTTTTAGAGGTCTTCTGAGGCTTTTGAAAATTCCTCAATTCAAATTTCATTTGAATTAAAACATGATGCTCACATGAGGGTCTAGCCTAGTGCATAACAGGACTAGTGATGTGACACTCACTAAAGTGGCTCACTTTCTGCCCATCAAAGAGTCGATCACTGCAGCTCAATTGGCGGAACTATATACCTCTCGTATTGTCTCTCTGCACGGTATTCCACAGGTGATCTCTTCAGACCGTGGCAGCATCTTTACGTCCAAGTTTTGGGATTCTTTTTAGAAGGCCATGGGCACCAACATCCGCTTCAGCACAGCTTTCCATCCTCAAACTAGCGGTCAAGTCGAGCATGTCAACCAGATTCTTGAAGATATGCCCAGGGCTTGTGTGATCTCCTTCGGCATGAAGTGGGAGGATTGTCTTCCTTATGCTGAATTCTCCTAAAACAACAGTTTTCAAGCAAGTTCGGGCAAGGCCCCATTTGAAATTCTGTACAGCAGGAAGTTACGTACCCCTCTCAACTGGTCTGAAACCGGTGAACGTCAGCTTTTGGTTAATGACTTAATCACAGAGGCAGAGGAAATGTGCAAAGTCATTCGTGATAACCTCAAAGCAGCCCAATCCTGCCAGAAGAGCTACTATGATAGTAAGCACCGTGATTTGGCTTTCGAGATCGGAGATCATGTTTACCTCCGCGTCTCTCCTATGAAAGGTACTCGTCGCTTCAGTATCAAAGGGAAGCTTGCCCTTAGATACATGGGACCTTTCAAGATTGTCAGCAAGAGAGGCGACCTCGCCTATCAACTCGAGCTTCCTTCAAACTTTGCAAATGTTCATGACGTGTTCCATGTCTCTCAGCTCCGAAAGTGCTTCAAGACTCCTGACCGCACTGTCAACTTCGAGGACATTGAGCTCCAAGAAGATCTCTCTTATCGTGAGCACCCAGTTGCTATTCTTGAAGAGAATGAACGCAAGACTCGCAACAAGTCAATCAAATTTCTCAAAGTCAAGTGGTCACACCATTCCGACCGTGAAGCTACCTGGGAACGCGAGGATCACCTCCGTTCTGAGTACCCGGCGTTCTTTCAGTCCTAGATCTCGGGACAAGATCCTTTCGTAGTGGTGGAGTGTTGTAACACCCCGGACGTGACTTTCCCAATTTGTACTCCAACTCTTGCCATTTACAGTGTTAAGTTATTTTATTTTCTCGGGTTCGGGTTTTTGTCTTAGTGTGTTGTTATCGTTATCATGCATACCATATCATGTCATCATGTGCATTGCATTTGCATACGTGTTCATCTCATGCATTCGAGCATTTTCCCCGTTGTCCGTTTTGCATTCCGGCGCTTCGTTCTCCTCCGGTGGTCATTTCTAGCTTTCTTTCGTGTGTGGGGATTAAACATTTCCGGATTGGACCGAGACTTGCCAAGCGGCCTTGGTTTACTACCGGTAGACCGCCTGTCAAGTTTCATATCATTTGGACTTCATTTGATACTCCAACGGTTAACCGATGGACCGAGAAGGCCTCGTGTGTCTTGCAGCCCAACACCCCTCCAATTTGGCACAAAACCCACCTAAAACTGCTCCATCATCTAGAGCGTTCGATCACGATCGCGTGGCCGAAAACCGCACCTCGTTTGGACTCTCCTAGCTCCCTCTACCTATAAAATAGCATCTCCCCTAAAAATTCCGGATCAAATCCACCCTAACCTAGCCCCCTTCGTCTCTCCGCATGCCGGACGTGTCCCGACGCGCTGGACATCACCGCCGCCTCTAATCGCGCGCCGCCACGTGGACGTGCGCCCACATCCCCGCCGCCTGGCCCGCGCCGGCCCGCCTGGCCCGCCCGCGGCCCTCCCCGCCGCCGAGCTGGGCCCCGCGCGCCTCGCCGCCTGCCTCCTCGGTCCTCGGCGCCGCGCCCCGTCGCCCGCCGCCATCCGCCACCTCTCCGCCGCTAACGCGCCTCGCCGCCCGCGCCTTCCCGCCGCCTCTCCGACTCGCTGGTGATCGGATCAGGTGAGATCCGGCCTGGGAGAGCCTCGGGCCCCTCCTCTGGCAAAGATCCGGCCACCGTCCTCGCCATCTTCGGCGAGCAGCGCCGCCGCCTCGGATTGCGTACCCCGATCCAGATCTGGAATATTAGGGTTGACCCTGTTTTTTCCCTAAGTCCCTAATCCATGTGCTCATGTTCGTCATGCTATATCTTTGCATCCGTAGCTCCGATTTGGGCATATAGCATATCAAAATGTTCATCTCAGAGAGTACATCATTTCATTTTATTGCACCATTTTCATTTGAGTTAATCTTGATGCCTGAAATGCTGTTAGAAGAGGGCTACTTGAGATATTTGTCAGATCTGCTGCTCCATTTAGCTTTTTGTCATTTTTTCCATGATTAATGTGTGCATGATATGCCCTGTTGCTCTTCATATGTTTTGTTAAGGGTTTTGTCATCTTTCCAGAGGTGCAACCCATGTATTTTTGTGATGTGTGTGGTGACTAGCACAAGCTTGCAAAGTGGTGCACTTGGTAATTCTGTTTTCAGGGACTTAGCATTTCCACCAAGTCCTTGACCTGTTTATCTCATATGGCCATATGTTCATGTTGTTTCCTAGTTATCCGTGCCTCTTTTGAGGATAATCAGTAAGGATGTTTCATTAATCTTGTAGTGCTCTATCCATCCATGTCTTTGTTCGAAAATATGGAGCACCCTAGCTTGAGCCAATCGAGCTCTACTTTTGCTACTTTGTGAATCTGGGCAGATTGTCAACTTGTTTGCAATTTTGCCGATGATGTTGTAGTTGATCCGTGCATGCTATGTTATTGTTCTTGCCATGTCTAGCTTGCATTTTGTGTATTCTTGATGGGTGCATGCTTATCTTATCATGACTTGCTCCGTAGTGAGTGCATCGAGCTCGTAAACATGCCTACTTGAGTTATGTTTCAGCATCTGTCAGTTTTCACTAAGTCTGAAAACTGATTATGTTCTTGCTATGTTCACATGCTTGTAATTGTATTTTCTGATCCCTTTTGGCTCAAGGTCACTAAGGGACTTTTGTTAAGCTCTTTGAGTAGCTCCATGCCATGCTTTACCTTGCCATGTTCAGGTCCTGTAGCATGTAGTTTTGTTGCTCCGAAGTGTGCTACCTGATCTGAAATTCCAGACAAGTGTTAATTTCACTAAGTCTGAGATCTGTTTGTCATATGCATTTTTGCCATGCTTGTTTGAACCTGTTAATGGATGAATTGGCCGTAGCTCAGTGCTAGAATTTTGTTAAGCATCTTGTATGCATCCCTTCCATGTATTCTTCTGTCATGTTTGGGTGCAGTAGCATGTTCATTCCATTTCATTTAGATGGCTACTTGCTGTAAATCGCAGACCGGTGCCATATTTGAATCGCTTGCCATTTCCAAACCGTAACTCCGATTCCGGCGTTCTTTATATAGTTTTCAAGCGATTTCATCTCATATTTCCAGTGGCATGCTTGGATTTCCATGTTGAGGCCAGGTTCTTGCATTTCCTGTCATATCTTGCATATGCATCCCGCATCGCATCCTGCATCGCATATCATCTTTGCATCATTTTGTTTGTTCCGTGCACGTGGTTGATTGCATCCTTGTTGCTTGTTTGTCTTGTTTGGGTAGAGCCGGGAGACGAGTTCGCTAACGAGGAGCCCGTTGAGTTTGCTTTCGAGGATCCAGTCAACTCTGACAACTTTGCAGGCAAGATGATCATACCCTCGAAATCACTACTATCTTTGCTATGCTAGTTTACTCGCTCTTTTGCTATGCCAATGCTACGATGCCTACCACTTGCTTTCAAGCCTCCCAAATTTCCATGTCAAACCTCTAACCCACCTTGTCCTAGCAAACCATTGATTGGCTATGTTACCGCTTTGCTCAGCCCCTCTTATAGCGTTGCTAGTTGCAGGTGAAGATTGGAGGCTGTTCCTTGTTGGAACATTATTTTACTTGTTGGGATATCATTATATTGCCATGTTATCTTAATGCATCTATATACTTGGTAAAGGGTGGAAGGCTCGGCCTCTCGCCTAGTGTTTTGTTCCACTCTTGCCGCCCTAGTTTCCGTCATATCGGTGTTATGTTTCCCGGATTTTGCGTTCCTTACGCGGTTGGTTTATAATGGGAACCCCTTGACAGTCCGCCTTGAATAAAACTCCTCCAGCAATGCCCAACCTTGGTTTTACCATTTGCCACCTAGCCTTTTCCCTTGGGTTTCACAGACTCAAGGGTCATCTTATTTTAAACCCCCCCAGGCCAGTGCTCCTCTGAGTGTTGGTCCAACCTAGAGCACCGTGCGGGGCCGTCCCTTGGCAACTTGGGTTACGTTGGCTCCCGTACGCTTAGCTTATCCGGTGTTCCCTGAGAACGAGATATGTGCAGCTCCTATCGGGATATGTCGTCACAGCGGGTGGTGTTGCTGGACTTGTTTTACCATTGTCGGAGTTGTCTTGAAGAACCGGCATACCGAGTCTGATCGGAACGTCTCGGGAGGAGGTCTATTCCTTCGTTGACCATGAGAGCTTGTCATGGGCTAAGTTGGGACTCCCCTGCAGGGATTTGAACTTTCGAAAGCCGTGCCCGCGGTTATGGGCAGATGGGAATTTGTTAATGTCTTGTTGTAGATAACTTGAACCTTAATTTAATTAAAATGAATCAACTGAGTGTGTTACCATGATGGCCTCTTCTCGGCTGAGTCCGGGAAGCGGACACGGTGTTGGAGTAATGCTTGCGCAGGTTGTTCTCTAGTTTCTCGCTCGCGCTTTGCCTCCTCTTCTCGCTCTCTTTTGCGAATAAGTTAGCCACCATATTTGCTAGTCGCTTGCTGCAGCTCCACTTATACTTACCTTGCCTTACCTAAAAGCTTAAATAGTCTTGATCGCGAGGGTGCGAGATTGCTGAGTCCCTGTGGCTCACAGATTACTATTACACCAGATGCAGGGCCTGATGATTCCGCTCCAGGAGACGCGCTTGAGCTCAAGTGGGAGTTCGACGAGGACTCTCAGCGTTACTAGGTTTCTTTTCCTGATGATCAGTAGTGGTGCCCAGTTGGGGGTGATCGGGACCGTGTCGCATGTTGGGTTATATTTTATTTTGGCGCCGTAGTCGGACCATGAGTGTTTGGTTGATGTAATGTTATTTATGTACCTTGATTGACGTGGCGAGTGTAAGCCAACTAAGTTATCTCCCCTTTATTATTTATATTACATGGGATGTTGTGAAGATTGCCTTACTTGCGACATATGCCTTCAATGCGATTATGCCTCTAAGTCGTGCCTCGACACGCGGGAGATATAGTCGCATCGAGGGTGTTACACACCTCCTGTTCTTGTGGCCACAACTGCTTCAATAGAGGTCACTTGATAAACCGGAAAAGCTTGTTGAGCCACCAGCTCAGCTGCGTGTTGAACCGCCCGCTCAGCCTCTTGACGGATCCTCTCCTGGTCCACCAAGTTAAGAGCTCCACCCTGTGCCGGGTCATGCCTGTGTGGTTGATTACAACGTTGGGCGTTGCTTGACATGGCCACTGAGTCCATATGCCTGTTATAGCTCGGGCTCCGGCTTGGGCGAGGGGTTGAATGGATTTTGTCTCGACTATAAGAGTATGCATCCTCTTGTGCCAGAGCCATCTGAAGATGTTCTCTGACCCTTCGTGTTTCGATCACTGTTGGAGAGTCGCCTTCCATCGGGAGAGCCGCCAAACGAGCCAACGCATTGATAAGATTCTCCAAAGGGTTAGAAAAGTGAGATGGTTGTATTGGTGTGTAATGAGGGGGAGCAGTATTCACGCGGGGGGGGGGATCCCTGGCCCGCGGTTGAACCGACGCCCCAGTCCCGTGTGTTGTGATCCGGTTTGCCTCCGGCAGGTTACTGGGACCAGCCCTAGGTGTGTGGAAGAGGTTCCTAGGATCATAAGTCAGAGGCAGACATGATTGAGCTTTTTGGTGCCTTCTTCTCATGACCTCGTTTGATGCGTTTAGATCCACCGAGAGCTAGAAAGTCTCTGCTTGAAGCTGCTGAGCACGAGCATCTAGAGCCACCCGCTCTGTAGCCATCCTTATGTCCTCCGCTGCTAAATTCTCCTTAGCTTGTGCTACCTCCCCACGTAACCGTGCCACCTCTGCATCGTGCTGAGCCTTGTTTGCCGGCTCAACCACGGCGGTCAACAAGGTCGTCATCCTATCCATGAGATCCATCAGCACCTAAGCCGGCAGTTGCACGGGGTCTCCGGACCCGGCTGCTGCCGATCCGGTGGTTACCGCCGCCGCGGTTGTAGAATTCTGACCAGGTTGAGTGCCAACCATGTAGACCCCGGCTCGATTCGGCGGCTCAAAGGGGTCCGGAATACTGTTGCCATCGGAACAACCCCCAAGCCCGCCATCCTGTAGTTAATACAATGAATCCGTCTCACCTATGGACGACTCGCTGTCAGAGTGGACAACCGTCTCACCGCCATCCATAGATCCTCCAGAAAACTCCCCTCCATGGATGCAACCCACGAAGGCACGTCTTACAGCCGGCTGAGTCCGGGCGGGTCTCGCGCACTGAGCCGTTTCAATGAGGTAGGTGCAGACGTCCGGCTCAGGGCCCGGCTCGCCGATCCAGCCGATGAAGACATTGATTCTGCCAAAGGGGACCCGGTACCCGTACTCGATTGAGCCGGCCTCGGGGCGTGAGCCCGCGTCATCAATGTAGAGCCCCTTGAGCCCTTCGAAGCTGCCCTTCAAGAACTCAAATCCACCATGCGCCGGCCCCACGGTGGGCACCAACTGTCATGGAATTGTCACGGCAGATGTCCTAGTGAAAGGACTTAGTCGTGGAGCCATCGCAACTAGGAAGCTTAAAGGGGTTAATCGGGACAAAGGACACGAGAGGTTTATACTGGTTTGTCCCCTTGCGGTGAGGGTAAAGCCTAGTCCAGTTGTTGTGGTATTGCTAGGTTTCGATGACCAAGGAGCGAAATACACTGGCTTGGCTCTCGATCTGTTGTTTCTTTCCATAAGCTGCCGCCGGGTTGTCCCCTTATATACATGGGTTGACGCCTGGCGGCCTACAGAGTCCCGGCCGGCTCATACAACGTGTCCGGCTTGTTAACTTCTTTTACGTGCCTTACTTTACAAGTCTTACTCATACATGGCGGTTTACAATTATGGGCCTTAATCCTTCTCTGGGCTTGGGCATGGTACAATAATTATAATGAACCGTCGCCTTGTATACTCGTCGGGCTTCTTTGAGTAAACCGCCATTAAGATTGACCTGGCCCCTCCTGGGCGGGTCATACCTGGTAGTTATATCCCCAACACTTCCCATGTATCCCCAACACCCGATTGCATAACCAGAAAGTTTTGGGAGTTTTATAGGTGGGAATTCAAGTAGCTCTAGTATTTCTTCCCGCAGATATTTGGTTTGTGATTGGGTGATCCTTACCACTTATTTGTTCATGTTCATACCTTGTTGCTTTATTCATCTACCTTATCTAAGTGGCTTCTCAGCCTTAATGGAAGTGTGATGATTTACTTTGGAATTCATTCGTTCATCCTTGTTCAAATGTTAAGAGTTTATGTTGTAATTTCGATCCATCGATTCAGCTTGAATATATGTCTTTCAAGATGCTAACGGATGGCAACCTCTTCAGGATGGCTCCTCGAACGCGTCAGAATCTGGACCGCCATGATGGGGATCAGTCGAACCCTCCGCTACCACCTCCACCTCTGGAGGCATGGCAAGCTGTCATGGTAGAAACCAACACCAACACTCAGATGCTTTTGCAACTCTTGCAAGAGTGCAACCAAGGGCAAGGCAACCAAGGAAATCAAGGCCAAGGCAACAATCAGCTTCAGTTTGCTACCCTCAACCAGTTCCTCGCAAACCAGCCAAAGTCCTTCAGCAACTATGTCAAGGCCATAGACACCGACGACTGGCTCGTGGACATCTGCAAACATTTTGAGTGTAGCAATGTCAGGCCTGAGGACTTTGTCAAGTTTGCTTCGTTTCAACTCAAGGATCAAGTTGCCAAGTGGTATCAACAATATAGAGATTCCAGAGGAGGTCATGTGATTACCTGGAATGATTTCCGCCGAGACATCAAAGCTCATCACATTCCACAAAGTGTTGTTGAGATCAAGCGTGAGGAGTTCCGCAATCTCAAGCAAGGCAGCATGTCCGTGTATCAATACAATATCCAGTTTCAGAAACTTGCTCGCTTCACTAAACAAGACGTCCCTGATGAAAAGAGTATGATATATCAATTCAGAGGTGGCCTCAGAGAAGATCTGCAATTAGCTCTCGTGCTTCTTGAGCCGACTAAGTTTGATGAATTCTACAACATGGCACTAAAGCAAGAAGCTGCTCAGCTCAAGTGTGAGGCATCTAAGAAGAGAGTCAGGGATGCAGTTCAATCTTCTTCTTCATCACAAGTGGCAGCTAAGCAACAGAAGTTCTAGTTGCCTCCTCCTCCTTCGTTTTGTCAGCCTTATCAGCAGAAGAGCAAAGGTGGCAATGGATATTCCCACCCACCCAACCCAGGCAATTAGAACAAAGCTCAGTCTCATAATCTAAGGTTAAGTGCTCCTTATCACCGTCCGCTCTCAGAGGTTACTTGCAACAAGTGTCAGCAGAAAGGGCACTATGCAAACAAATGCTTCAACCGAAGGCGCCTTCCGCCTCCTCCTCGTGTGAGATCTTCCAGCAATGCAGTGGTCAAGCATAATTCCAAGTTTGCAAAGGTCAACATGATGAACGCATATCAGGCAGAGGATTCTTCAGAAGTGATCATGAGTAACCTTCCAGTTAACTCCTTTCCTACAGAAGTATTGTTTGATACTGGTGCATCGCTTTCTTTCATTTCAAGACCTTTTGTTGCCAAGCATGAGTTTGTGACCGAAAAGATTCCTTTCCCGTTGAAGATTGTGTCCCCGGGTAAGCAAATGACATCTAATAATTGCGTCCCGGATGTGTCTATCGAGATGGGCGACTATAAGTTTTTGTCTTCTCCAATTGTTCTTGGTGACTCCGATATTGATTTAATTCTTGGGATGGACTGTCTTTCTAAGCACAAGGCTCAACTTGATTGTGCTGCCAAGCAGATTCAATTGACACACTCTTCTGAGTGTATGATCATCAATGCTGCTCGTGATGATACCATTTGACTGTTTTCTCTCAATGAGAAGGGCGAGTTGAATGCCATCTCTCAGATTCCAGTCATTTGTGAATATCAAGACGTCTTTCCAGAATAGCTTCTAGGAATGCCTCCTCACCGGCCAGTTGAATTCGTTATCGATCTTGAGCCTGGCATGGAACCTGTTTGCAAGAGCATATGGGTCTGATTAGACCGAGTTCATCTCCATGGGGTTATGGTGTTCTTTTTGTCAAGAAGAAGGATGAAACAGAACGACTCTGCGTCGACTACCGTCCATTGAACAAGAAGATAATAAAGAACAAGTATCCACTTCCCAACATCAATGAGCTATTCGAGCAACTTAAGGGTGCCAAAGTATTCTCCTAGCTTGACCTCCGTATGGGTTATCATCAGATTCGCATTCGTGAACAAGATATTCCCAAGATAGCATTCAGAACAAGCTATGGTTCTTATGAATATACTATCATGTCTTTCGGCCTTGTCAATGGTCCTCTAACGTTCTCTCGCATGATGAACTTCATCTTCAACCCTTACACAAATGATTTCGTCCTGGTGTATCTCGATGATATCTTGGTCTTTTCCAAGAATAAGGAGGATCATGCCAAGCATTTGAGATTAGTACTCGGCAAACTCAGAGAGCATCAATTCTATGCGAAGTTTTCCAAGTGTGAGTTTTGGCTTGATGAAGTTCTTTACCTTGGTCATATCATCTCTGCCAAGGGCATCACTGTTAATCCCGAGAAGGTGTCTGCAATTGTGAATTGGGAACCTCCTCAGAATGTGAAGCAGCTCTGCAGTTTTCTTGGGCTTGCAAGCTAGTGTCGAAGATTCGTTGAGAATTTCTCTAAGATTGCAAAGCCTCTTTCCAACCTCCTCCAGAAGTATGTCAAGTATGTCTGGACGCCTGGATGTGATGTTGATTTCAACACCCTCAAAGAGAAGTTAGTCACAGCTCCTATCTTGACTCCTCCTGATGAATCCAAGTCATTTGAAGTTTTCTGTGATGCCTCCCTACAAGGTCTCGGTGCTGTATTAATGCAAGAGAAGAAAGTTGTGGCCTATACCTCTCATCAGTTGAAGCCCAATGAAAGGAACTACCCCACTCACGATCTTGAGTTGGCGACAGTTGTGCATGCATTATTAGTGTGGAGACATCTCTTGTTGGGAAGGAAAGTGGACATCTTCACAGATCATAAGAGCCTCAAGTACATCTTCACTAACCCAACCTCTACCTCAGGCAGACTCGTTGGGTCGAAATTATTCAAGAACATAATCCGAGTATTGAATATACTCCAGGCAAGGCCAATGTCATTGCAGATGCTTTGAGCAAGAAGGCTTACTGCAAAAGCCTAATTCTCAAGCTCTTCCAACCGTACCTTTGTGAAGCTTTCCGCAAACTGAATCTCCAAGTTGTTCCTCAAGGCTTTCTTGCCATCCTCCAAGTCTCTCCTACTTTGGAAGATGAAATTCGTGAGGCACAACTTCCTGATTCCATGGTGAAGAAGGTGAAAAATGGGATTGCCAAGAGCCAACCCAAGTACAAGTGCTATCGCATTGATGACAAAGACACTCTTTTCTTCAAGGACTGGATTGTGGTTCCTAAAGGTGATCTAAGGAAAGTCATTATGAACGAGGCACACAATTCCCTCCTATCCATTCATCCTAGAAGTACAAAGATGTACCATGACCTCAAGCAGTCGTATTGGTGGACTCGAATGAAGCGAGAGATCACTCAATTCGTGAATGAATGTGATGTCTGCAGAAGGGTGAAATCAGAACACCAACGGCCAGCTGGTCTCCTCCAACCTCTTGCTATTCCAGAATGGAAGTTTGACCATATTGAAATGGACTTTGACTGGATTTCCCAAGTCCAAGTGTGGAAATGATGCTATCTTTGTTGTCATTGACAAGCTTACTAAAGTGGCTCATTTCCTTCCAATCAAAGAATCTATTACAACAGCTTAGTTGGCAGAGCTATACACCTCCAGGATTGTCTCTTTGCACGGCATTCCGCAATTGATATCTTCATATCAAGGAAGCATTTTCACCTCCAAGTTCTGGGACTCCTTTCAGAAAGCCATGGGCACCAACATTCGCTTCAACATAGCTTTCCATCCTCAAACTAGTGTCCAAGTCGAGCGAGTCAATCAAATCCTTGA
Source organism: Triticum aestivum (assembly GCF_018294505.1). Classification (NCBI taxonomy): domain Eukaryota; kingdom Viridiplantae; phylum Streptophyta; class Magnoliopsida; order Poales; family Poaceae; genus Triticum; species Triticum aestivum. The sequence continues at coordinate 96,721,308 of NC_057797.1, read as the reverse complement.
AGATATGCTCAGGTCTTGTGTCATTTCCTTCGGTATGAAGTGGGCAGATTGTCTTCCATATGTCGAGTTCTCCTACAACAACAGTTTCCAAGCGAGTTTGGGCAAGGCCCCATTCGAGATTCTCTATGGCAGAAAGTTCCGTACTCCTCTCAATTGGTCAGAGACTGGTTAATGCCAACTTCTTGGCAATGACTTAATCACAGAAGCTGAAGAAACGTGTAAAGTCATGCGTGAAAATCTCAAAGCCGCGCAATCGCGCCAGAATAGTTACTATGATAGCAAGCGCCGTGACTTGGCTTTTGAGATCGGATACCACGTCTACCTCCGTGTCTCTACAATGAAAGGCACTCGTCGCTTCGGTATCAAAGGGAAGCTTGCCCCTAGATATGTGGTTCCTTTCAAGATCATTGGCAAAAGAGGCGACCTCTCCTATCAACTTGAGATTCCGTCCAACTTCGCAAACGTGCACGATGTGTTTCATGTGTCACAGCTTCGCAAGTGCTTCAAGACTCCTGAGTGCACCATCAACTTCGAAGAGATTGATCTGGAAGAAGATTTGTCTTACCATGAGCATCCCATTGATATTCTTGAAGAAACCGAGCACAAGACTCGCAACAAGTCTATCAAATTCCTGGAAGTGAAGTGGTCACACCATTCCGACCGAGAAGCCACCTGGGAACGCGAGGATCACCTCTGTTCTGAATATCCAGAGTTTTTTCAGTCTTAGATCTTGGGACAAGATCCTCTCGTAGTGGTGGAGTGTTGTAACACCCTTGATGTAACTTGCCATATTTGTAACTCCGACTCTCGCCATTTTTGGCTTTAAGTTATGTTATTTCCCTTCGTGGTTGGGTTTTTGTCTTTGTTTTGCATTATGTTCATGTCATGCATTTCATATCATGTCATCATGTGCATCGCATTTGCATTCGTGTTCGCCTCATGCATCCGAGCATTTCCCCGTTGTCCGTTTGGCAATCTGACACTCCCCACGTGCACCCGCACACCCCTCTTGTCTCTTTTCTTGATTGGGTGTTACACATACTCGGAATGGACCGAGATTTGCCAAGTGGCCTTGGTACACCACCGGTAGACCGCATGTCAAATTTCGTTCCATTTGGAGTCTGTTTGATGCTCCAACGGTTAACCGGGTAACCGCGAAGGACTCATGTGTGTTGCAGCCCAACGCCCCTCCAAAACAGCCCAACAACCCATCCAAACCACTTCCATGTCCTCCGTCGTTGGATCACGATCGTGTGGGCGAAAACTACACCTCATTTGGACACTCCAAACTCCCCCTACCTATAAATATGTGCACCCCCTCAAAATTCGGGCCCCGAAACCCTAAAGTCCTCCCCCACCATCGCCGGACATGTCTGGGTCCTGCCGGACACATCGCGCCGCCGCACCGCACCTATCACACGCTGCCTCGTGTCCCCGGATCCGTCCACGCCGCCACGGCCCGACGAGCCCGTGGAGGGCCCACCCGAGCCCATCGCCAATGCCGCGCTCACGCGCCTCTCCTCCCGTGTGCCTGCCGCTCGAGACACGCCGCCTCGCCACCTCGCCTCTCCGGCCAGCGTGCCCCGCCACCGCGCCAAGCTCCGCCACCAGCGCGCCCCGCCGCCGCGTCAACTCGTCGCCGGCCAGATCCGGCGCCCCGACAACTCCGGCGTCCTCTCCTCACCTCTGGCCGCCTCCCCGCTCCATTTCCGACGAAGTTCCGGCCAGATCTGGTGAACCTCGTGGACCGTGCCCGAACCCTAGATCCGAGCAGGTTGACCCCTCGATTTCGTCTAAGTCCTTTTTCTATGATGATTTCATGCCCTGTTCATTGCCTCGTGTCTCCATGACCGTAGCTCCGTTTCATGCATATTATATATCAAAATGTTCATTGTGAGATTTTTTTCATTTCATTCCATTGTGCCATGCTTGTTTGAGTTCATCTTGATGCCCTAATTATTGATGCAAGAGTGCTATAAAATGTTTACTGCTACTACTTATCAGATCATGAGGTTTTGCCATTTTTGTTGCATTTGATGTGTGCATCATATGAGCATGAGCTCTACATGTGTTTTCATCTATGGCATGCCATCTTTACAGAGTTGCTTGTCTTGAATTTTTGTGATCAATGTGGTGACTAGCACAAGCATGCAAACTAGGCTTCGTGATATTGCTGTTTTCAGGGACTTCGGATTTTGCTAAGTCTTCTACCTGCTGTTATTTTGATGCCATGTAAACTTGATGGTATAGTGATATCCATGCTTGTTTTGAGATACTTCAGTAAGGAGGTTTTGAACATATGGTTAAGATCTATCCATCCATTCACATGTTTGAAATTATGGAGTGCCCTAGCATGTCTTGTTCTTGCTCTACTTTTGCTATAAAATGTTCCTGGCAGAATGTTAACATGTTAATCAATATTGCCATGGTTGTTGCTAGTGACACTACTAGGAAAAGGCCTACTAATGGCGCACTGGTTTTGCCTACTAATGGCGCATTACCAGTGCGCCATTAGTAGAACGCCACTAATATATCTTACTAATGGCGCACCACAGGTGCGCCATTAGTATCTGGTATACTAATGGCGCACCAACTAGTGCGCCATTAGTATGTAACAGCATGCGCCATTAGTGTGCCTCTGTTGATGCGCCATTAGTGGCTTTGTCATACTAATGGCGCATTCTCTGTTGATGCGCCATTAGTATCCTTTGGCATACTAATGGCGCACCTGGTGGTGATGCGCCATTAGTATGAATATTTGGTTTTTTTCCTTTTCTGATTTTTGCGCAGGTTACAAAATATATTATTAGACAGAATATACAATATATTATTAGACAGAATATAGACAGCAGCACACAGCAACATCAGATTCATCGAATACAATAGAAGATTAGTCTCTGAATACAATTCATCATATTAGTCTCCGAATTCAAAAGACCGAACAAAGATAAAACATTACAAGTCTCAAAACCACGAGTATCGAGTTTGTCTTCACATTACAAGTTGATATCGATCATCTAAACTACCATCACATAGAAGAGAGTTGTGGTCATCTAAACTATTCATCATATTAGTCTCCGAATACATTGGCAAGAAACAAAACAACACCTAGTACCATCCATCTGCTATGGCCGTATCATGTAGTTTAACTAAGCACTAACAGGTAATTATCTAACAGAAAACTTGGCGCGTACGTGTCACTTAGCTTGGGCAAGCAACATACCTCGTCCTCTTGGTTAGTCCAAACAAGCTGTATGCTGATCCTCAACTCACCACCTGCACATTTTACAGCACCCATGAAATGAAAAACTAAACATAATTGTCAACCAACAAAACCAAAACACAAACACGACTTCAAATTTTCACGATCAGGAAGAAAAACAGGGTTTTCAACTACTATATTCAGTTTCATGGCATCAGTTGAACAGTTGAAAAAGAAAAAGCTTCATTTAAATATCTTGCTGCTAACAAACATAACTAATGTCAATACTCAAAAAATAGAGTGACCACATAGGGAACAAACAAACTATTCACTTTTAATTTCTTCATAATTGGACCAGACAGAGAACAACTCCTTGGAAGCAAACTTATAAGGAAAGGTTCAGCAACTTGAAACGTAACTCTTATATGAAAATCTTCTGTATGATCAAGTAAGTAGAGCACATGTATATACCTGTATCACTGTCTTGGAGCCAACAAACGCCTCAATTTTTCTCCAACTGTGATCGAACCTGATCGCCTATGCTTCTTCTTTCACTCTCCTGCATAAAGTTATTGTTACTACCTGGGAGGGATTATATGCTTGTTTACCACTACTAATACCATTTTTTAATATAATCTTCATTCTCCTGCTATTTCTTTTCTTACATGTGTTGATGCCATAGTGTCTCAGGTTCTTCCTAGTTAAAACATGTGATTTTGAGAAGGAATTTGCCCAATTTTCGCAGGGAGACAAAACTTAGCTAAAAATTTGATATAACAAGTAGTCCATGAAATTATATTTCCTCTAGGCAAAGTAGAAGATATTATTTTGTTTTTCCTCTAAGGTAAAGGAAATAGCCATCACTTTGAAGTGTCTAATAGATGAAATAATGCATGAGTTAGAAAGATATGTGCAAGTGTCTGAAGGCATCCTGTGAAGCAGAGCTTCCAAATTGATCTTCTTGAAACATTGTTACTAAGTAAGGCTTAATTTCATATTTCTGCAAACTAAGGTAAACCAATTATTACATGCATAAATTTCTCATTTGGAGAAGCCAAGTATCAAAGGTTTCGAACCATGAGAATTTATTGCATTTTTCGGTGACAACACAGCTAGGAAAAAAAGACTCTGATACAGAGACTAATGACGCGATGCCCCCCTCCCTTAGAGGCATTATCACAAACACCTATCAAGCACAATCCTTTCACATGTAAACTTGAGCATGCTCTGGAAAAATCACACAGCAAGAAAAAAATTGAACAGAGGATGCAAGAGGAAGGAGGGAGGGGGGATGAGGGAAGAGGGAGGAAGGATGAAGGACTGGTGGATACCTGCCTACGGACTGGTCGCCGGCGTAGCTCCGAGCGGCAGCGTTGCTGGGCAGGAGCGCCTGCTCCAGGGAGGGGGGCGCCGCTGGTGGGAGCAGCTGCTTGATGGGGGGAGGCGCTGCTGGGGTCCTGTACCGGAGGCGGGGCAGCGGAGGGTTCGGCCGGCTGGGCATGCCGCGGCGGCGGGCCGGCAGCGGTGGCGGCGGCTAGGAACCCTAGATGTCGTGCTCGAGAGGGAGGTTGGCGCAGGCGGGGCCGCGGGGGGAGGGGGACGGCGAGGGCGCGGGCGCGTGCGGAGGGGGGACGGTGAGGGAGGTGGTCGGGTGCGGCGGGGGAAGCGAGCACGGCCGGGGACGGCGAGCACGGGGGAAGTGGTGGGCGGTGGTGGTCAGGCGCGGGTGAGACGAGGCAGCGGAGGGATTAGAGAGAAATGGTGATTGGGGGTTTTACTGTGGGGGGAGGCTTAGCAATGGCGCACCACCCAAGGGTGCACCATAAGTACATCCATAGCCACCACCGAGGGGTGCACCATAAGTAATTTAATCTAGCCCGACTTGTCAGGTTATATACAACCTAACCCTATCTACAACAGACCCCGCCCACTAGCCCGACTGGTCAATACACAGCACACACACCAGGAGGTCTTGGGTTCGATTCCCAGGCTCCCCAATATTTTTTTATGCATTTTAAATCCTGTTTGATATTTATTTGTGTTTAAATATGTTCAAACTTGTTTAAATCATAACAGTAATAACCCCCCAGGGGTGCGGGGGGCTGGGTGCTCGTCGGCGGCGGTGGAGCGGGGGAGGGTTGCGGTGGGTCGTCGGCGGCGGTGGAGCTAGCTAGCGGGGGAGGGTGCGGATGGGATCGAGATCGAGATGGAGGGGGAATCGAGATCGAGATGGAGGGCGATCGAGATCAAGTGTCCTCATGAATTCAAAAAGTGCCCATGAAATTTAAAAATATTCATGATATCAAAAAGTGCCCATGAAATACAATCGAGAAATGAAGACTATGATTTAAATACAATCGATCTTAGCTAGCTATCTGTTCACAATCTTCTTGCCCTTCTTTTTCGCAAATGGAGTTCTTCTGTGGAACGGACGTCCTTTAGGTAGGGTGGTCCTGCTTCTTCTTGTGGTGTGTGCTGCTACTTCATCGTCGTCGTCATGTTCGATCTTCGGGTCGCCGTACTTGTCGAAGTCTTGCTCATTGGCTACTCCATCCATTCCGATGATCTTCCTTTTTCCTCTCCTCACGACAACACGACTGGGCTTTGAAAGGTCGGTAATGAAGAAGCATTGGTCCACTTGGGAAGCCAGTACCCATGGCTCATTTTTCGCGGTGACATTTGCGCCCGCAGTCTTGGATTTGGCTTCGGGTATATCCATGGTGGTGAAATACCGGTCTTCTTTTAGGACGCTCTTGGCCCATCTGACACGGAACATCGGGACCTTCTCTCCAGCCTAGCTCAGCTCCCAGATCTCCTCGATCCTTCCGTTGTAGCTGTCCTTGTCGTTGCCGGTGTAGGATTCCATCGTTACCCCAGAGTTCTGATAACCATCGCTCTTCATGTCCTTGTCCTCGGTGTAGAATGTGTAGCCGTTGGTATCGTACGCCTCATAGGTCATTAGGTTGTGCTCGGCGCCCTGTGACAAGGCGAATATGAGTTGTTCTTCCGCAGAAGAATCCTCATGTAAAAGGTACGACAGAAACTTCTGCTTGAACCAACGCGTGAAACATGAGTTGTTCTCTTTGAGTATATCTCCGTCCGTCCTCTGTTGGCCTCGGTCATTGTACGTCTTCTCAATAAAGTTTTTGTGCTCTACCACCCAAGGATCGACCACGTCTATGTGTTGTAGCGCGACTAGGTTTGCTCTTTCAAAGTCGGCGAGTCGACCCTCGAAGTCGACATGCATTTCGCGGCAACCCTCACGGTGACCCCATCCAGCGAGCCTGCCGAGGTGCCTATTGACGGGCAGACCAACGGGGTTCTCGATGCCTAGATAATTCATGTAGTAGGAGATGCACTCTTCGGTCAGAAAGCCGCTGGCTATACTTCCCTCCGGACGTGACATGTTGCGAACGTATCCTTTGATGACACCATTCATCCTTTCGAACGGCATCATGCTGTGCAGGACCGTCGGCCCGAGTTGGATGATATCCTCCACGATATGGACCAGCAGATGCACCATAACATCGAAGAATGCGGGCGGGAAGTACATCTTAAGCTCGCATAGTATCACCACGATCTCTTCCTGTAGCCTTCTGAGTTGCCTCACGCCAATCGACTTCCGAGAGATGACGTCGAAAAAGTTGCATAGGCCAAATAGCGTTTCACGGACGTGCGCATCCATGATCCCATGGATTGCAACTGGAAGTATCTGCGTCATCAGCACGTGACAGTCATGAGACTTCATCCCGCTGAACTTCTGCTTCGCTGGGTCTAGGTATCTGCTTATCTTCCCCGCGTAACCGTAAGTAAGTTTTACTCCTAGGAGGCAGGTGAAAAACTGCTCGATCTCCTCCTGACTTAGAGTGAAGCACGCGGGAGGGTAGTCATTTCCGGTCTTCTTGGCCTTTTTGCCATTGCGACGACTTTCTGTGTCCTGCTTCGCCTCATCATCATCATCATCATCATCATCATCATCATCATCATCATCATCATCATTAGCGTGAAGCTCCTGCCTGATGCCCATTGATTTCAAGTCTGCCCTTGCTTTTGGCCCATCTTTGGTCCTCTCTGGCATGTTGAGCAGGGTACCAAGCAGACTCTCGCACACGTTCTTCGTGATATGCACATCAAGGCTGTGAGGCACACGGTGGATCTTCCAGTACGGCAAGTCCCAGAAAACAGACCTCGTTTTCCATACCTTCAGCAGCGGCTCTGGCGCCTTTCACTTCTTTCCCGGCTCTGGCTCCTTTTGCTTCTTTCCCGGCAGTGGGCAGTCTTTCGAATTTTTCAACAACTCGTCTATTTCCTCGCCGCTCCTCGTACATCGGCATTTTCGGGGTTCTGTTTCACCATCGAACAGATCCTTGTGTTTCCTCCACGGGTCATCGTCGCGAAGCCACCTTCGATGTCCCATGAACACGGTTTTTGAAGACCCAGGATCTCTATCTAGCTGGCGATACGTTGTGTCATCCATGCACCTTACGCATCTAGAAAATCCGTGGAGTACCTGCCCCGCGAGATATTCGTAACCGAGATAGTCGTGCACCGTCGTGAGCAGTGCGGCTCTCATAGGGAAATATTCTTTCTCTGCGGCGTCCCACGTATTGGCTGGCGTTTTCCATAGCGTGTCTAGCTCCTCCTTCAGCAGCCCCAGATACAGATTGATGTCGTTCCCTGGTTGTTTCGGCCCTTCAATTAGCATACTCATGTGAATGTACTTCCTCTTCATGCACAACCAGGGGGGAATGTTGTACATCCACACAAACACAGGCCAGGTGCTATGTGTGCTTCTCTGGCTGCCAAACGGATTGACTCCATCAGTGCTCGCGCCCAGAACGATGTTCCTTGGATCCTTCCCAAATTTTGGGTATTCGAAGTTCAACGCTTGCCACTGGCTCGCATCCTTAGGGTGACTCAGCATCTTGTCTTTTTTATTTATCTCTGGATCATTTTTGTCATCTTCCCGCTTCTTCTCCTCCCTATCCGTGTGCCAACGCAGGAGCTTTGCTACCTTAGGGTCCGCGAAATACCGCTGTAGACGAGGAGTGATCAGAAAGTACCACACCGATTATCGAGGAGCTTTCTTCCTCTTCTTGTATCGAGTGACACCGCACACCGGACATATGGTAGACTCCGCGTGCTCATGCCGATAAATGATACAATTGTTCATGCACACATGGTATTTCACGTGCGGTAAATCTAGAGGACACACGATTTTCTTCGCCTCCTCGAAACTAGTCGGGCACTTGTTCCCCTTGGGAAGACGTTCGTGCCAGAATGACATGTTCTCGTCGAAGCATGCGTCGGTCATTTTGTGTTTTACCTTCATCTCCAGAGCCATGAGCGTTACTTTCAGGCGGGTATCCTCGGGCCTGCATCCTTCATACAATGGAGTAACCGCGTCTATCTCCAGTTGATCCAGCTTGGCTTTCTCTCGGGCGGCAGCTCTTGCGTTATCCGTCTGCTTGAGAAGCAGCTCTTGAATATGAGGGTCCTGCACCCAGCCTCCATCGTCGTCTGCTCCGGCATCTTCCTCTTCATGATCATGCCCTTCGTCTTGATCTTCCTTATCATCATGTATGACATCTTCTACATGATGACTGTGTACAGCATCACCGTCGTGATCATGTCCTGGAGATTCTTCGTCTTCTCGCCCGCCCTCGCCGCGGTGGTACTTGTCTTGTTGCCCTTCCTCATTTCTTGCCCGGCCCCGGCCATGGATGACTTCATAGTCATCTTCATCACCTTGCCACCGATAGCCATCCATGAAACCACGCAAGAGCAGGTGGTCCCGCACCTGCCCGAAATCCGGGTCCGCAATAAGGCACTTCAGCTTGCATGTTCGACACGGACATCTTATCTCCGTCTCGTTCTTTTGAAGCATCTCGGCCTTCGCGGAGCTCAAAAACCTATTCACGATGCCTTCAGTCATCATGCGGACCATGGTCGCCTGCGGGGTAGAGCAAAACGATATTTTAGAACCAAGAAATTTTTTGGCATGACCTTCCCTAAAAATAGGACCAAAAAGAATGCATAGTGCCAAAATTCTCGCCGAAACGGAAATGAATCAAAACATTCTGGCAAAATATTGGCAACTATCGCATTTCAAATACCGGTACCTTCAAACACAAACATATATGCAACACCACAAACACATGCAACACCACAAACATACATAGATCTAGCTAGGCCACAAAAAGTGCATGTGCACGTTGTTGGAGCGAGTTAGGGAGGAAAAAGTAGATCTACATCATGAAGATAGCTTTCCCCTTACTTACCTATCAAAACAGGTAATTTCACCAGTTAATTTTGATGAATCTATGGTGGAAATGAGGTGAGGAGGAGGAGGCGGCCGAAATCTTGGAGAAGGAGGTGGAGGGAATGAAGTGGGGAAAGTGAGTGGGTAGGTGTGGGGCTGTCCAAAATATCTTGTTGGGGTCCCAAGTTACTAATGGCGCACCACAAGGAAATGCACCATTAGTAACCCTGGTTACTAATGGCGCACCTGCAGGTGGTGCGCCATTAGAAGTTTTGCAAAAAAGTAAAAAATATAAATATATACACTAATGGCGCACCGTGTAATAGTGCGCCATTACTAGTTTAAACTAGTAATGGCACACTGTGAAACGGTGCGCCATTAGTAGTTTTGCAAAAAAAGAATAAGAAATTTTTTACAGTAATGGCGCACTCTCTGCCTGGTGCTCCATTAGTATGTATGGAAAAATGGAAAAAAAATTAATGCTAGTGGCGCACCCTTTTTTTGGTGCGCCATTAGTGTCTTCCACACCAATGGCGCATCACCAACAGGTGCGCCATTAGTATATAGTAGTGGCACACTACTTCCCTGGTGCGCCATAAGTATCAATCCTATCTATAGCCCTTTTCCTAGTAGTGTGATCCATGCATGCTATAAACTTTCTATTGCCATGGTTAGCTTCATGAACATGTCATCTTGCTGTTGGTATGCCTGGTTTGTCATGAAAGGCCTTGTGATGAGTGGTCTGAGCTCACAAAGATGCCTTCATAATTCTGTTTATGCCATGCTCTGTTTTCTGCTAAGTCTGAAACTGTTAATAAAACTTGCTATGTTTACATGGGTGCCATCATATCTTCTGTGCCTTTTTGGCTCATCTTTAGTAAGGGACTTTTGATCTATGGTTTGAATAGAATCATGCCATGCCTTTGTTTGCTATGATATGTTCCTGTAGTATGTTGTTTGCTTGCTCTAAACATGGCTTCCTGATGTTATTTCTGGCATGTTAGTATTTTCACTAAGTCTGTGAAGCTGATATCTTTTGCACTTTAGCCATGCTTGTTTGAACTTGCTCTTTTGTGATTTAGCCATAGCTCATTATTCATGTTTTGTCAAGCATCTTGTGTACATCACTGCCATATACTTGGTTGTTATGTTGCGGTGCAGTAGCTTAGTTTCTTGTTGCATTCTAAGTGGCATTGTGTTGTTAATCGCACAATTGTGTCATTATTGTTTTGTTTGCCATTTGCAAACCGTGCATCCATTTCCGGTGATCTTTATATCGATTTCACCCGAAATCATCTCATCTTTCCAGCAGCATACTTGGTTTGCCAAGTTGATTCCTTGATCATTATTTTCCTTCCGGAGCACGCATATGCATTGTATATCACATCTTGCATATCATGCCACGTTTTGCATCTTGTTGCTTGTGCTTTGCACCATGGTTGATTGTTGTTCCTTTGCTTGTGTTCTTGCCTTGGGTACAGCCGGGAGACGAGTACGCGACCGAGGAACCTATTGTGAACTCTTACGAGGATCAAGCTTTCGACAACTCTGAGAACTTTACAGGCAAGATGACCATACCCTCGAAATCACTTCTATCTTTGGTGTTAGTTGTTCGCTCTATTACTATGCCGCGTTATGTACCACTTGCTATATCATGCCTCCCATATTGCCATGTCAAGTCTCTAACCCTCCTTTCCTAGCAAACTGTTGTTTGGCTATGTTACCGCTTTGCTCAGCCCCTCTTATAACGTTGCTAGTTGTAGGTGAAGATGAAGTTTGTTCCTTGTAGGAACATGGATATTGTTGGGATATCATTATTATCTCTTATTTACTTTAATGCATCTAATACTCGGTAAAGGGTGGAAGGCTTGGCCTTATGCCTGGTGTTTTGTTCCACTCTTGCCGCCTTAGTTTCCGTCATACCGGTGTTATGTTCCTTGATTTTGCGTTCCTTAAGCGGTTGGGTGTTATGGGAACCCCTTGACAGTTCGCCTTAAATAAAACTCCTCCAGCAAGGCCCAACCTTGGTTTTACCATTTGCCACCTAAGCCTTTTCCCTTGGGTTCCGCGGACTCAAGGGTCACCTTTATTTTAAACCCCCGGGCCAGTGCTCCTCTGAGTGTTGGTCCAAAACAGAGGCACTTGCAGCGCCACCTCGGGGAAACTTGAGGGTTGGTTTTAGTTGTACGTAGTGTTCTTCCGGTGTGCCCTGAGAACGAGATACGTGCGACTCCTATCAGGATTTGTCCACACATCGAGAGGCTTTGCTGGTCTTGTTTTACCATTGTCGAAATGTCTTGTAAACGGGATTCCGAGACTGATCGGGTCGCCCTGGGAGAAGGAATATCCTTTGTTGACCATGAGAGCTTGTGATGGGCTAAGTTGGGACACCCCTGGAGGGTCTGAACTTTCGAAAGCCGTGCCCACGGTTATGGGCAGATGGGAATTTGTTAATATCCGGTTGTAGAGAACTTGACACTTAACTTAATTAAAATGAAACAACCGCGTGTGTAGCCGTGATGGTATCTTTCGGCAGAGTCTGAGAAGAGAACATGGTCTTGTGTTATGCTTGGACGTAAGTAGCTTCAGGATCACTTCTTGATCACTTACAACTTCTCGACCATGCGTTGCTTCTCTTCTGTCTCTCATTTGCGTATGTTAGCCACCATATAAGCTAGTGCTTGCTGCAGCTCCACCTCACTACCCCTTTCCTACCCTTAAGCTTAAATAGTCTTGATCTCGTGGGTGTGAGATTGCTGAGTCCTTGTGACTCACAGATACTTCCAAACAGTTGCAGGTGCCGATGATACCAGTCCAAGCGATGCTACCAAACTCAAGTGGGAATTCGACGAAGACTTGGGTCGCTATTATGTTTCCTTTCCCGATGATCAGTAGTGGAGCCCAGTTGGGACGATCGGGGATCTAGCATTTGGGGTGGTCTTTCTTTATTTTGGTTCCATAGTCGGACCTTTGTTTGAACCTTGGATGATGTATGGATTACTTACGTATTGTGTGAAGTGGCGATTGTAAGCCGACTCTTTATCCCTTTCTTATTCAGTACATGGGATGTGTAAAGATTACCCCTATTGCGATAGACCTACCATGCGGCTATGCCTTTAAGTTGTGCCCTGACACGTGGGAGATATAGCCGCATTGTGGGTGTTATAGAATGGTTCGCCCGCCACCATGGCCAAGAAAAGCCGAGATCCATGGCAGCCCTCACGACACTTATGACCCGCTTTTGCGCGGGAGAGGATAGTTGGCTGCCTCGTAAAAAAACACAGCCAGCGAGACATGCCCCTCCAAGGCCAAGAATAGCACCGGCAAGCTCCGGCACAATAAACACAAACGCTGAAGCAATGGCGATAACACTACAGTTCACGCCGGATTCAGTGGCTCCAAGTCCGACCAGCGAAAGAAGCCCTATAAAAGGAACGGCGGAGGACCATCCAGCCTGGACCGCATACTCGATCATCCATGCCAGGTACATGGCACCCCAGACAAACCAGACAAACCGGCCAACCATACTAACAGAGATTGTCGGGTCTTTAAGCAAGCCAGCAAGGTAAATAGCGGAAACAAGGAAGGGGAATTGCAGAGCAAGGACGATGACGAGGAGCCCCGGCAGCCGAACACTGGGGCAGAAGAAATTCCCGCCTCAAGTCAAAACGGTGAACTTGATATGTGCTACAAACATCCCCAAAAGGGAGCACAAGCGCGTACTCAGGGATGTTTATGCATGTCGGGGGTTGGGTGCGACATATGCCAAAGGATGGCTTATCACGGTGGGGGCGAGTAGAATTTCGCGGGTGCCTTGAAACGAGATTAGGCGTAGACATGCACGCCGGCGAATCTTACCCAGCTTCAGGGCTCTCCAGGGAGATAACACCCCTATTGCTGCTATGCGGGGTCTCCGCATGATCACTATGGCAAGGTGTTTATACGACTTCTCCTTGAGCTGTTTCCTGGAGGTAGGAGAGGGAAAGGCTAACTCTCTCCCTCCTATATGATCTGGTCTAGAGCTAATGGATTCCAACCCTTTGCATGGGTGCCCTGGGGGTTTATATAGGCCTACCCCCCAGGGGTACAATGGTAATCCGGCTGGGCGCGGGCCCAGCCGTCAGTGCCTCTGGCCTTTGTCTTCTCTGCCGATTGCTGGGGCCTGCCGACTGGTGGGCCCCGCCAACTGGTCTGGTATGGAGCTGCCAAGCCGCGTCCGCCGCGGGTGGGTCTTGCCGGCTGCTGATCACTGTAGTCGTGCTTTGGATGACACGGGCTTGATCATGGAGTCGTGGCAACAGCCCCGCCGCCTGGCGGGCGATCACTATTGCCACTCTCCATCACATCAGATTAATGGCGCGTGGGCCCCGGGGCAGGGCTTGGCCGACTCCTGAGGGCCGGCTCCCAACGGGTCCGACTGGTGGTGCACTTGCCGTCTTCTGGGGTCCCACTGGCTGGTGGGACCCGATGCCCCAAGGCCGTACAGACAAGCCGTCGTGGGCGCAAGATTCAGTCCTTCGGCGCTGATGTCAGGGCCGGCATGGCGATAGTACCACGCCGCACGGAGATCTTCCTGGGTACGGCGTGCGGTGGCCATGCCTGCCCTTGGTAAGGGGCGGGAGCGGGCTTCACTATAGCCACTCCCCTGCCCCGTCCCTCTTGACGAGGTCATGGGGTTTTGTTGGAGTCGCGGGCTGACTCCACAAAGCTGGCTTCTTTGGAAGTCGCCAGTCAGGAGTCGGTTTATCCTGAAGTCGTCCCTGGGGCTTGGCCGTGTGTGGGCAGTCGGCCGTCTTGCCGCCGACTTCTCAGAAAGCGGCTCTTCGTCCTGGGGTCTTGAGGGCCGCAGCCTGCCCCAATGTCTTGAAAGGTTCTGGGCCTGGGGTTGGCCTACTCGTGGCCCATTTCTCCGACAGTAGTCCCCGAAGCTGGTGAGGCACCGCGGGTGATCGGCCGAGAAGCCTCGGCAGTTTCTCTTTCCGGGTACTCGATACGTGGTTCTTGGTTGACTTCTGCCGGGCCGGCTAGAAGGAGTCGGACTCGCCCAATTCTGCCTTGCACAACATTTCAAACGTCGCAGCAGGATTTAAGTAGCGTGCTGGCTAAGCCTCCAGGCCGCCGCCCGCTCTAGGCCTGTCATGCGATGACACGTGGCTGGGCCATCCTGTCAGCCTACGCGCGCGACGGGACAGGCCCGTAGGTGGGGCCCGCCACTACCGTGCCTCGGCGCCCGAGCGGATCCGCTGTGGCCCCGGCGGACGGTTGGGATTCCCGCGGAGTTACTGCACGCAGTAACTTTGTCGTGGAACTTGGGGGTCATGGAGCCGTGGGCGCAGTAAATCCCACGGCCGCCCCCTCGGTTCTCAGCCCACGAGGCTATAAGTAGGGGAAAGAGGGGGGTGCGGCAGAGCACACGCGCCCCTCCTTCCCACTTCTCCTTGCTCTCCTCCTCCTTCTTCTTCTTCGCTCCGCCACGCGCCCAAGATTCGACGAATGCCACGGCGATCAGCTCATGATGAGTTCTTCCTCTGCCGCCACGCCTCCCCCGGTGCGCTCCGGCACCTGGGACGGCTCCGAAGTTCACGATGACCACATCGAGTTCCTCCGCAAGACTCGTGGGCTCCCCGGCGAAGACTATGTGCGGGTGTGTCTTGCACCGAGGGAGGAGATTTCCCCAGCGCCGGAGGAGGGCGAGCGGGTCATCTTCCGCTCGCATTGCCTGCGCGGATTGGGGCTGCTAGTGAGCATCTTCTTCCGCTCTTTTCTGGAGTTCTATGGCCTCTAGCCGCACCACCTCACGCCCAACACGGTGGTGCTGCTGTCCGCCTTCGTGGCCTTGTGCGAAGGCTTCCTCGGAGTCCTCCCCACCCTCGAGCTCTTGGGGGAGTTCTTCTACTGCAAGCTCGGCACCCAGGGTGCAGGCGTGCCGGCTCAATGCGGCGCGTTCATCGCTGGGCAAAGATCGGTAGCCGACAACCCCTTTCCCACCATCAAGCTGATAAAGTCGGTGAAGATGTGGCAGCGATTATACTTCTACATGAAGAACGTTTTCGCGGGGGGCGATTGGGTCAACCTGCCGGCTTTCGAAGCCGGCCCGCCGGCTGGGAGACTGCCCAACTGGTCGTACCGGGCCAAGTCGCTGACGCTTGCGGGAGCCAGCGCCGTCACACGACTCCGAGTGCTGACACAGTCGGAGGGCCTGACCGGTTCGGACTTGCTGGCTGCCTTCGTGGTGCGCCGAGTTCTCCTACTTCAAAGCCGCCCCCACATGATATGCCAAATGAGCGGGCGTCGTGACCCGAGTCGGATGTGCACCCAGGACATGCCTCACGAGGAGGTAGCCTACATGGTGAACTACCTCTCAGACAACAAGCTGCTGCAGGACCGGCAGTTCGGCAAGGAGCCGTACTCCCGCGCCAACCCCCCACCCACAGTGAGTTACCCTTTCTTTCTTTCTTCGAGTTGTCTTCTTTCTTGCCGAGTCTGTCTTCTTTCTTGCCGAGTCTACTTGTGCGACCTGACCAGTCGGCTTTGGTCAGAATCCCCTCCTCCATCCATCAGTCGGCACCTTGGGGCCGGCCCACGAGTTCCTTGCCGACCGGGCGGAGAGCGACGTCGACGACCTCGATCTGGGGGCGGCGGCTTTGGAAGATGACGCCGAGGGAGGAGGCGGCCCGCGGCTCGGGGCCAGTCTAGAGGACTGGCCTGACGATGATGAGGAGGTCGCCCCCCGCCCCCGGCCAGGAGCCGGACATCCCGGCGCGGGCTCTTCTGCCGCGCCGGGTGCTCCAGGCGGCAGGAAGAAGCGCAGGGCCGTGCCGACTTTATTCGGCAGTCGGCCGAAGAAGCCCAAGAGTTCGGTTGCGGCGACCCGGCGGGACGAGGCAGCTGCAAAGGCCATCCGCTTCCGTAAGGAAGTGAAGAAGCCGCCACTGGTCTCCGCGTGAGTATTCTGTCTCAACGCTTTATTCTTTCTTTGTGGCTTCGTCTGAGCCTTCCCCCTGCTTCCCCTGCTTCAGGTCTCCCCTCACTCTTGAGAGGGTCACCACCGCCTCCGTCATGGGGTCAGCGGAGACGTCCACCACCACTCGGTGGATTGACCCCGCTGCTAACCTCCGGGAGGTGACGAAGCGGAATGCACAGGAGAAGCGCAACGAAGAAGAGGCCGCCCGCCTGGAGAAGGCGGGGGCCTCCGCCAAGAAGAAACTGGCGGAGGCCGAAGCAGCCGTCACGTCGAAGCGGCAGGCTGAGGAGGCAGCACGCCGCCAATCGGCGGTGTTTGTTCCCATGGCAGGCTGAGGAGGCCCCCGCTGAACTCTGCGCCGCCGCCTCCGGAGTTCACGGAGCAGGCTGGGGGAGCCGTCGGCGAGAACCCCGTCCTGGAGAGGGAAGGCGGCGACTCCTCTACGCCGGACGTGATCGTTCTACCGTCGCCTCCGCCGCCATCTGAAAGTGCGCAAGGCAAACAGCCAGCGGACCCTCCAGTGCCGCCGACTGAAGATGAGGCCGTGGCGAGGCTACTTCTTCAATTCGGCTCGCCAACGCACCGCCGTCTTGAGAAGGTGACCTCGGCACCCCGCCCCTTGGAGGCCGGCACCGCCAGCTCGGCGATCCCAGACGCCGAAGCGACGAGCGCCGCACCCATTGGGTGGGTGCGAGGAGGTGGCATAGGGCCGCTGAACCAGGTGCTTCTGGACGTCCAGCGAAGCTTCATGCTGAAGGCGACGCTCTCCAGAATTGCACCAAGGCGTACCTGGCATCGCGTGCAGCCGTCCGGGTATGTTTTTTCCTTTGGTCCTTGTATTGTTGTTCCTCCCTTCAGGGGCGCGCCAGCGCACCCACTGGGTGTAGTCCCCGAGTTTCAGGCGGGCTGCTGAGCAGGCGGCCCGGAACTCCAATTGATGAACTCTGGGTACTAACTTTTGTCTGAAACGCTCGTCGCAGGACTACCACAACCTCCGCGTCACTGCCTTCAATCGTAACGTTAAAGAGATGGGCAAGCGGACCGCCGACTTGTCGGAGTGCCGGAGTAAGTCCTTTTTTCTTCTTTGCAGGGGCGCGCTGGTGCACCCGCGGGCTGTAGTCCCCGAGATTCGGGCCGACTGCTGAGCAGTTGGGCCGGAGCTTCCTGGTGACCTTCTTTATTGATGACTTAATGCCTTCTTTCTTCCTTTTCTTTAGGAGCCAACGCTGTTCTTCAATAGCAGCTGAGCGAAGCCAACTCTGCATTGCGTGCCAAGGGGCAAGAGTGCAGCAAGCTCTCCACAGAGCGCGATCTGCTGGTCACTTAATTGACAGAGCAGAGGGAGCTACTTGCGAAGACGCAAAAAGAGGCAGAAGAGACGGAAACCGCCCTCGTGGCCAAGTTCGCGAGCGAGCGCTCCTCCTGGTCTGACAAGGAGGCGATGCTGGCCTCCGGCTTCCATGAGATTGAAGACATCATTGATGGTGAGTTTCTTTACTTTCTCTCTTTGAGCTGCCGATTATAAGTCGTGCGGACTCCTGGTTTTTTACTTGCTTCTTAGTTTCTTCCGTCTTGGCAAACTTCTTTCCTGGGCACTCTCAGGCCGCCATCCAAGCCATAGAGGCCGACCGTGAAGGTCGGAGGGCGGAAGGTGCAGAGATCGTCGCCGATGCCCCCCGAACCCTTGATGAGCATATCCTGAGCATCAAGGCTCGACTTCGACCGACTCACCGGATGCTGCGCCGGCTTCAACATGTCGGCGCCCAAGCGATTGCCGCCCTGTGGCCGGACATGCAGGCTCCGCGCACCCCCAGCTTGACTGCCGACTGGCTAGAGGTCGTGGCCGGTCATCTTGAAGCCTGGAAGGGTTCCTCGGCCCGAGCTGGAGTGCGCCGGCCCTTGGAGTTCGTCAAGGCGTGGTATCCAGGGCTGGATCTAGACCGGCTGGCCACCCTCCGGTCAGAGGCCCAACCAAAGCTGGCAGCCGCGGAAGACACCCTCGTCAAGCGTGCCATGACGATCGTTGAGTACATCGACACCAACATCTTCGTCCCCGAGCGGTCTGTAGACAGCGAGGAGGTACCGTCGGAGTGGTTTGGGATGAACCCAGACTACGGCGAGGACTCGGCGGAGGTGATCGGCTCCAGCGTCGAGGAGGAAGACGAGGCGGAGGATGGAGCCGAGATGGAAGCACCAGAAGACGGAGCGGACGGCTAGCCTCAGCTCGACCGCGCCTCCAGCAACGAGCCGCGTGCGACCGAGCCGACTGCCGCCGGAGGCGATCAAGCCGAGACTACCCAGCCGGCCGCCCCAACGCCTTACGCTGCCGCCTCCTCCGACCCCCTGACTCCATCTGCCGCCTCCTAAGCTGTTGCCTTATATTTGTTTTATCTGCTTTAGTAGTCTTTGAAAACTTGTTAATTTGCACAATTCCAGCCGCGGGGTGTATTTTGAACTTCTGCTCGAAGATTCGGCCAAGGGCCTATGTTACGTAAATATTTATCGAATTCTATCTTTTCTTGCCCATTGCTCTTTTGGCTTTTTTCCTTTTCCGCTTTCCCTTAGTTGCCTGTCTTGCCAATCGGACAGCCGCTCTGCGGACTACCGATGGATCAAATGCTCGGCTACTTTGGGAAGGCAAGTACTTAGCCCTTTTTTAAGAGTTTTGAGCAAGTTGAATAGAAGGCGGCAATCCGACTATTCAAGAGTCGGTTTGCGAAAAAGGCTGGAAGCGTTTTGAGCTATGTTTTATGCTTTGAGTCCTTAGCCATTTTTCATGTGAACGCCCATTCTTCCTTACTCCTGCCCACCGTACAGTCGCTCTGCAAGCTGAGGCTTCTAACAGGAGACGGTTTAAGCGTTACACACTACTTGTCCGGCTGCAGGAAGCATTTCATAGTGCAAGGTGACAAGTCCCCGGGTCGTCTTGTCGAGCCCGGTGCCAAGGGGCATAACAAAGAGTAACATACTTGTAGGCATAATTTTTATCATACAGACAAAAGAGGGCAGTCCCCGAGCTTGTCTCGGGGGGCCCGACGTCTTTGGTACTTTTAATACAAAAGGTAGCATGGTACATACTGCATCAACTGTAAAATCTTTGGAGGAGATTTGCATTCCATGGCCGCTCTGTCTCCTTGCCGGAGTCATCCCTCTTATGTGCTCGGGGCTTCTGAGCGTCAATCAGGTAGTAGGAGTCGTTGCCCAGTACTTTGCTAATGATGATGAAAGGGCCTTCCCAAGGCGCCGACAGCTTGTGCTGGCCGGCTATTGGCTGGATCAGCCGGAGCACAAGGTCGCCTTCTTGGAAAGATCTTGGCTTGACCTTCCTGTTGTGGTATCGGCGCAGGCTCTGCTGGTAGATGCTGGACCGGCTGAGTGCCAACAGCCGGCCCTCTTCCAGCAGATCGACGCCATCTTGTCGTGCTTCTTCTACTTCCTCCTCGGTGTACATGGTGACTCGTGGGGAGTCAAACTCTATGTCCATTGGGATGACGGCTTCGGCACCATAGACGAGGAAGAAAGGCGTGAAGCCGGTTGACTTGTTTGGAGTCGTGCGCAGACTCCAGAGGACGGCTGATAGCTCGTTGAGCCAGCAGCCAGCCGAGCGCTCCAGAGGCTCGATCACCCGAGGTTTGATGCCAGACAGGATGAGGCCGTTTGCTCGCTCCACCTGGCTGTTTGACTGTGGATGGGCGTCGGATGCCCTGGGTTGCGCAAAAACGGGCCAAGGCGCCTTTGGCAAAATTTGTGCCGTTGTCGATGATGATGCTGTGTGGTATGCCGTACCGAATTGTGATATCGGAGATGAAAGTCACGGCAGTTGGACCGTTCAACTTCTTGATTGGCTTCGCTTCTATCCACTTGGTGAACTTGTCCACTGCGACAAGTAAGTGAGTTAAGCCACCTCGTGCTGTCTTGAATGGTCCCACCATGTCTAGACCCCAAACTACAAAAGGCCAGGAAATGGGGATGGTCTTGAGTGCAGAAGCCGGCTGGTGTGGCTTGGAGCTGAACTTCTGGCACGCTTTGCATTTTTGGACCAATTCCTTGGCCTCTTCTAAGGCAGTCGGCCAGAAGAAACCGTGTCTAAAGGCTTTTGCGACGAGTTCTCTTGAAGCCGCATGGTGGCTGCACTCGCCTTGATGGATGTCTTTGAGAATTTCTTGGCCTTTCTCTGGCTCTACGCAGCGTTGGTAGACACCAGTGACGCTGCGCCTGACCAGCTCTCTGTTGACTATGGTGTAGGCTGCCGCTCGGCGTTGTACTTGCCGAGCTGAGGTCTCGTCAGTCGGTAGCTCTTTGCTCACCAGGAATTTGAGGATGGGTTGGGCCCATGAGGGTGCTGCTATTTCTTCGACTGCCAGAACTGCGACTTGGACGAGGGCGGTTGGGCTAGGAGGCGGTGGGTTGGAGTCAACAACCACTTGCTGGGTTAATGAAGTCCTTAAGCCGACTGGCACGGCTCTTGGGCCGAGTTCTGGAATCTTTGAGTCCGCCGCCGCAGTCCCCGGGCCGGGTACTGTGGTCCCTGGGCCGGCCTCGACTGTGCCGGCTTTGGGGCCATCTGCCAAAATCCCTGTACCGTCTGCCTGGGCTCTGGAGTCGGATCCGACCTCCTCGGGAGGAGCCGGCACAAAGATGGAGTCTGATTCTAGTGAAGGCTTGAAAGATGGCTTGAGGAGGCGTTGAAGGGCAACGCCGGATGGTATTTCTTGGCGGGTAGAGCCGATTCTTGCCAAGGCGTCAGCTTGGTCGTTGTCGTTTCTTGGCACATGGAGGAACTCGCACCCCTCGAAATACCCACTGAGTTGCTGCACGAGGAAACGGTAACTTGCCATGTTAGCATCTTTGGTGTCCCAGTCGCCAGATGACTATGGGACCACTAAGTCCGAGTCGCCATAACACAAGATCTGGCCAATGCCAAGTTCTTTGGCAAGCCGGAGCCCGTGAATGAGCGCCTCGTACTCGGCGACGTTGTTGGAGGCGGCGAAATGGATTTGTAGTGCGTATTTGAGCTTGTCGCCTTTAGGAGAGGTGAGGACGACGCCGGCTCCCAAGCCGGTGCGCATCTTGGAGTCGTCGAAATGCGTCCGCCAATGGGTGGAGTCGGGGGCTGGAGGTAGGTACTGGGTCTCGGCCCAGTCGACGAGAAAGTCGGCCAGTGCTTGTGACTTGATGGTGGTGCGGGGCTGGTAGTGGATGGTGTAGGGAGCTAGCTCTATGGCCCACTTGGCCACTCGGCTAGAAGCATCTCGGCTTCCGATGATCTCGGCAAGTGGGGCCGTGCAAACCACAGTGACTGGATGCTCTTGAAAGTAAGGTTTCAATTTCTTTGCGGTAAAGTGCACGCCATAGCACATCTTCTAGTAGTGTGGGTAGTTCTGCTTGGAGGTCGACAGTACCTCACTCAGGTAATATACCGGTCTCTCGACAGGTAGCACCTTGCCTTCCTCCTTGTGTTCCACTACAATGACCGTGCTGACTACCCGGCTGGTGGCGGCGATGTACAGGAGCATAGGTTCCTTGGGAGTCGGAGCCGCCAGGACGGGTGGGGTAATCAACATCTTCTTCAACTGGAGAAAAGCTTCGTCCGCCTTATGGTTCCACTTGAAAAAAGTGGTCTTCTTCATGAGTTGGTATAAGGGGAGGGCTTTCTCGCCCAGCCGACTGATGAATCGGCTGATGGATGCCAAGCAGCCAGTGAACTTTTGCACATCTAGCAATCGGCTGGGTACCTCCATTCTCTTAATGGCTTTGATCTTTATAGGGTTGCATTCTATGACGCGTTCGGAGACCAGGAAACCAAGGAGCTGGCCGGCTGGTACCCCGAACACACACTTCTCGGGATTGAGCTTGATCTGGAATCGGCGCAGGTTCTCAAAGGTCTCCTTGAGGTCTTCCAGCAGTGTTCCACGCTTTTCCGTCTTCACCACCACGTCGTCCACATAGACGTGGGCGTTCCTGCCGAGCTGCTTGAGGAGGCACTTCTGCATGCAACGCTGAAAGGTGGCGCCGACATTCCTTAAGCCGAACGTCATGGTGAGGTAGCAGAAGGCTCCGAACTGCGTGATGAAGGCGGTCTTCAGTCTGTCAGCCGGGTTCAGCTTGATCTGGTGATATCCTGAGTATGCATCCAAAAAACTCAATAGCTCGCATGCGGCTATGGAGTCTATCACCTGATTGATTCTTGGTACAGCAAACGGGTCCTTGGGCAGGCTTTGTTGAGGCTCGTGTAGTCAATACACATTCGCCACTGCTTGTTCTTCTTCAATACCAGGACCGGATTGGCTAGCCACTCTAGAAAGAATACTTCCATAATGAAGCCGGCTGTTAGGAGTCGGGCTATCTCTTCTCCGAAAACTCTTCTCTTCTCTTCTGATAGGCGGCGCAGGGGCTGCCTGACCGGCTTCGCATCAGATCGGACATGTAACTTGTGCTCGGCGAATTCCGTCGATACACCTGGCATGTCTTTGGGGGACCATGCGAAGATGTCCCGATTCTCACGGAGGAAATCGACGAGCTCGCCTTCCTATTTGCCGTCGAGGTTCGCGCCTACGACAGCGTACCTCTCTGGGTGCTCCGGATCCAAGGTTATCTTTTTTGTCTCTTTGGCCGGCTTGAACGAACCCTCGGCCTCCGGCTCCTTTGGGTTGGGCGATACCTCTGGCTGCCGGTCAGCCATCGCCACAACTCGCTCAAGGAACCGCTTCTCGGCCGCGATCACTAGGGACTCGGCTAGCCGACTGCTCTCAGCCACACAGGCAGACGACTTCCGGTAGTCACCGGCTACAGTCAGAATTCCCCTGGAACTAGGCATCTTCATTTTGAGGTAGGCGTAGTGGGGGACCGCCATGAACTTGGCCAAGGCGGGTCGGCCGAGTAGCGCATGGTATGGGCTCTCAAGGTCCACCACCTCAACCCAAACCGACTCTCGGCGGAAGTGATCTTTGTCTCCAAAGGGGACGTCCATCAGGATCTTGCCAATTGGTGAGCAGGAAAGCCTAGGAACAATGCTGTGGAACACAGTCCGGCTGTTCTAAAGCTGTCTTTGCTTGATTCCTAGCTTCTCCATGGTGTCCTTGTATAGGATGTTGATGCTGCTGCCTCCGTCTATCAGAACTCGCGAGAAACGCGCGGCTCGCCTATCCGTAGCAAAGGTGACGTCCAAGACCAAGGCATAGGAGCCCGGACTCGACATCACCTATGGGTGGTCAGCTCTACTCCAGCTGATAGGCTTCTCGGACCAGTGCATGAACTCTGGCGTCTCTGATGCTACTGCATTCACCTCTTGTCGCTGCAGCCGCCTGCTGCGTCAATCATCAGCCATACTGGTAAACACCACGTAGGCTCCGTGTTCTTCAGGGTATTCGTCTTGTACTGCGCCGACAGGCCTGACAGTCGGCTGCTGGGGCGGAGGCGGAGGCGGCTGCCCAGCAGGCGGGGGAGGCAGGAGGCCGTCTCCCTTGGCGATCCTGGTGAACCAGTGGCACTTCTGGGTGGTGTGATTCGACGGCTTCGCACCGCTATGGAACTTGCAAGGTCCATCCAGAGTCTCTTCATAGGAGAATGCCGACAACCAGTTGGGCTTGCCACCTTTCTGTCGCTTGGGCGGAGGCTGCCCGTCCAGCTGCTGGGCTTCAACGGTCGCGACCTGCTGGCTGCTGGAAGCCGGCAGCGGGGCCTTGCGCCTGTGGTCGCCCTACTGTTGTCGCCGATTGGCGTCTCCCGCCGGAGTTCTTGGAGCTTGAGGGGCCACTTTGCCAGTTGTGTTGACTTGAATCTCCGCCTTCATGGAGGAGTCGGCCATGGCGTACTTGTCCGCTATGATCAGCAGCTCGTCGAGGGTTTCTGGCTCGTCGCAGAGGAGCTTGTGCTTGAGGAGGGTGCCTTCTCTGCACCCGGCTGTGAAGTACTCGATGGCATGCACCTTGTGCACGCCCTCGCAGGAGTTCCGAAGCTCGGCCCAACGCGTGAGGTAGTCGCGAGTCGACTCGTCGGGACCTTGCACGCACAAGGAGAGCTGACGAGGCTTGGGAGGATGCTTGTACGTGCTGGTGAAGTTGCGGACGAATGCTTTGGTGAAGTCGACCCAGCTGTTAATGCTGCGGGGCTTCAGGCTGTTCAGCCATGTCCGAGCCGTGCCCTGGAGCATGAGCGGAACGTATTTTACGGCGACACGCTTGTTGCCGTTTTCTATGTTGACAGCCGTGGAGTAGTCTACCAGCCAGTCTTCCGGCTTCACGGAGCCAGTATACTTGGGCGTGTCTCTTGGGAGGGTGAACCCTCTGGGAAAGGGCTCGTCTAGAATGCGGGGTCCGAAACAAGGCGGACCCAACTCGTCTTCTTCTTCCAGCACTAGGGACCGGTGAAGTCGGTCGATCCGGTGGCGGCCGTCATTTTCTCTGACTCCCTCTCTGCGGCCAAGGCGGTCGCCGAGAGTCGGATGGTCAACATGCGGCGGGGAGACTCGCCTCTCCTTGCGAGGAGGAGGAGGCGGACAGTCGTTCTAGCGTTCCACTGCTCTCGGGGGCCGTCTCGGTCGCGCTCTATGGTAATGCGAGTCCGACTGTGGCTGACAGCCGGATCCTTGTCTCTTCTTCCTCGGGCACCGCCAGTCGGTGTCCGAGACATCGCGCCTTGATCTCAGTGAAGGTCATCGTTTTGCCGTTGCGGCGCCTCCGTGTGGCAGCCGGCCTCGTTCTGCGCGGCAGCCGCGTCGAGGAGCCGCTGGACTCGCTCCATCATCAGGCGGCGTTCTTTGCCCTCGAAATTGTCTAGCTCGTCCGCTGCTGCCTGGGCGGCTTGGATGTTCTCCGCTGGTGTAGCGTACACAGGGCGGCTTGCCCCAAGCAGGTTGACGATGGCTACGCCGCACTGCTGGACCGCGCCAAGGCGGCTAGGACCTGCCGGGGCCGGCGAGCCGCCAACGGCGCGATCCATCTCCCGCTGGTAGGCTTCTGACAAGCGTCTCACACTGGCCAGGTTCCTCGCGCCTTCGATAAGCTGAAGGCGGCGTGCCTCCAACGTCTCTGCGTCAGCGTCTTCCGGAATGGGTGCAGTCAGGTCTTGCAGCGCCGCGCCGAGCGGATCGTGCGCTACTCCGCCGGGGAGCTCGTCATGACTGATGATGAGCACTTCGGTGATGGTGCTTCCGTCGCTCTCTGCGCGAGGGAGAGGTTCGTCGTAGACCACCACATTAGTGGGGAACGCGTCGAGCGACACGGTGTCGGAGTCGACCAGCATCGGGTCGGTAGAGCCTACAGACTCCAAGTACACGGCAGGCTCGCCGGAAACATGGAGTTGATCGAGGAGGCCCGCGAGGAGGCTCTCGGAGCCGCCCGTGCCTACGTTGGATGCAGGTTCGTCAGAGAGGCGAACCTCCCCGACATGTTCGGCGAGGCAACTGGCGCCGCAGGCAATCTCAACGCCACGCAGCGCGTCAGCACGAACTCCGTCTGGCGTGCCTGCCTGGCTGTGCTCGCCAGGGAGGAAAAGGGTTCCCGTCCAGAACAGGTCTTCGGACGGCGGTGCACCATGCCCCACGGTGGGCGCCAAATGTCGGGGGTGGGGTGCGACATATGTCAAAGGATGGCTTATCATGGCGGGGGCGAGTAGAACATCGCCGGTGCCTGGAAATGGGATTAGGTGCAGACATGCACACCGGCGAATCTTACCCAGCTTCAGGGCTCTCAGGGGAGATAACAACCCTACCGCTGCCCTGCGGGGTCTCCGCATGATCACTATGGCAAGGTGTTTACACAATTGCTCCTTGAGCTATTTCCTGGAGGTAGGAGAAGGCAAGGCTATCTCTCTCCCTCCTATATGATCTGGTCTAGAGCTAATGGATTCCGACCCTTTGCATGGGTGCCCTGGGGGGTTTATATAGGCCTACCCCCCCAGGGGTACAATGGTAATCCGGCTGGGTGCGGGCCTAGCCGTCAGTGCCTCTGGCCTCCATCTTCTCCACCGACTGGTGGGCCTCGCCGACTGGTCTGGTACGGGGCTGTCAGGCCGCGTCCGCCGCGGGCGGGTCTTGCCGGCTGCTGATCACTGTAGCCGTGCTTCGGATGACGCGGGCTTGATCATGGAGTCGTGGCAACAGCCCCGCCGCCTGGTGGGCGATCACTATTGCCACTCTCCATCACATCGGATTAATGGCGCGTGGGCCCCGGGGGAGGGCTTGGCCGACACCCGGGGGCCGGCTCCCAACGGGTCCGACTGGTGGTGCACTTGCCATCTTCTAGGGTCCCGCTGGTTGGTGGGACCCGATGCCCCAAGGCCGTACAGACAAGCCGTCGTGGGCGCAAGATTCGGTCCTTCGGTGCTGATGTCAGGGCCGGCATGGCGACATTACCGTGCCGCACGGAGATCTTCCTGGGTACGGCATGCGGTGGCCATGCCTGCCCTTGGTAAGGGGCGGGAGCGGGCTTCACTGTAGCCACTCCCCTGCCCCGTCCCTCTTGACGAGGTCATGGGGTTTTGTTGGAGTTGCGGGCCGACTCCCCAAAGCCGGCTTCTCTGGAAGTCGCCAGTCAGGAGTCGGTTTATCCTGAAGTCGTCCCTGGGACTCGGTCGTGTGTGGGCAGTCGGCCGTCTTGCCGCCGACTTCTCAGAAGGCGGCTCTTCGTCCTGGGGTCTTGAGGGGCGCAACCTGTCCTGATGTCTTGAAAGGTTCTGGGCCTCGGGTTGGCCTACCCGTGGCCCATTTCTCCGACAATGCGGTAGATCCAGTCGCCCCAAAATTCAACCCGTGGTCATCATTCCAGATCACCTCCGATCGTCGTGATCATCCAACCAACATCTATCATGGCGGTTCGGCCGCATTGGTACTCGACCCAATCATCGACGGATTCAACACGACACGAGTCTTAATGGACGGTGGTAGCAGCCTCAACCTGCTCTATGAGGATACAATACGCAAAATGGGCATTAATCCCTCATGAATCAACCCCACGATAACTACCTTTAAAGGAGTTATACCAGGCATAGAGGCCCGTTGTACGATAACTATCTTCGGTTCCTCGGATAACTTCTGAAGTGAAGATCTAATCTTCGACATCGTCCCCTTCTGCAGCGGCTACCACGCACTACTCGGATGAACCGTGGTTGCTAGATTCAATGCGGTGCTACATTATGCTTATCTCAAGATCAAGATGCCCGGTCCACATGGCGTCATTACAGTAAATGGAAACACAGAACGTTCCCCCCGCACAGAGGAGCATACCGCAGCCCTAGAAGCAGAAGTACAGAGCAGCCTTCTCAAGCGGCACCATAATCCAGCCGCCGAGCCCCCGGACATCATTAAGAAGGTCCAGACTACACTACCACAGGGCAGCTCGGTTCGTCAAGAGCTGAATTAGTAAATTCGGCCTCCGTCCTAGCCCCGATGAGGAGATGGCATCCCTACCGCGCGTACAAAACTACGCACTCGAAACCCCATGGGTACTGACGGAGGCATAACTTGCTCGCGATCCATAGTGCGGCTTGACTGACCCTGGGATTCGCACGCCTGTACTTTTTCTTTTTTAATTACGGGTTTTTTCTCTTTTCGAGGTCTATGCGGACGACCCGCACGCAGAACACACCAAGGAGGCAAGAAGCTCTGGCATACACGGGAATCCCCAGGTGGTCTCTGTTAAACGATTGCCATACTTGTTTTACATACCCGCACGCAGCTCGCCCTTGGTCATGCCATGTTAAATAGCCTTACTAGCTTATCGCATTACTTTTACAAAGTATGCCTTCATGTACTAATTACATCACAATAGTGAATAAATGGTGGCGTCAGCTTATTACTTCATTTTCCCGTTTTCTCACCTTTGTATTTATTACTCATTGCACATGTACAACATGGTAAGTATTACAATGCCAGGGGCTTCATTACACCCCACATTACGGCAATAAAAGTCGGAACACTTTTCCAGTATAGTTCGGCACCCCGAACTTATAGCATTATATGCATCGGCTCCGAATCATGTCTTTGGTCAATAGTTGGGTTGCCCGGCTCCTGTGCTTACAACCTTACGTTCCGCTATATCGTCTAGGGTAGTAAAGGGAGAACTACTACGATTGTGTCCTGGTTCTTCCGGATGAGCACCTCAGTAGAGAAAGCCGAAAACTGACTGTCATGATGCGGCGAGAGTTGGTCAGCTGTTCGAGAGGTTCCAAAATCGTTAGAGATTTTTTCCGCTTCTTGCGAAGAATCGGTTCTTCCGGTTAGGCATGCATAACGCCCCTAGTTGGTCCTTCCGAATACCAGGGGCTTCGCCAACTTTCTTAATTGTCAAACTCCTATGGCTAAGTGAGGGCGGTAAAGGCCGCATAGTCTGATTGCGTTGTTCGTTGTGCTAAGCACCTCCTTTAAGGACCAGAATGGGGGCAGAAGCCGACGACTGGTCAACCCTCAGATTTCATAAACGGCCGCACATGAGGTAAAATGTAAATCACAAGCATTATAATACATAACATCATTGTTCAATTTTAGAGGACAAGATAATAAAAATGTTCTCATGGGAATATGACATCCTTCGAACATTGCTCCGCCACAAGGCGGGACCCCTCCAGGATGCCATCAAAATAGAGCTCGGGTCGACGATGCTCCTTGCCCTCCGGCAGCCCCTCGGTCATCAGCTTCTTGGCATCCAGCTTTTCCCAATGCGTCTTGACGCGGGCAAATGCCATACGCGCACCTTCAATACAGACCGGCCGCTTCACGGCTTCGAGCCGCGGACAGGCACTTACAAGCCGATTAACAAGTCCGAAGTAGCTGCTAGGTATAGGCTCGGCAGGCCACAGCCGGCCTATCAGATTCTTCATGGCTAGTTCTACCGACCTGTGCAGCTCGACCAACTGCTTTAGCTGGTCGCTGAAGGGCAACGGATGTTTGGGTCCAAGATATTGGGACCAGAATAGCTTCTCCGTAGACATCCCTTCTTCGGCTCTATAATGCTAGGCAGCATCTGATATACTACGCGGCAGATCCGTAAACGCCCCTGGAAAACCACAGTTCAGATAAGTACAAGGAACGTTTCTTCTACATACTTGCTTTGCAGGGTGAAAAAATTACCTGCCGCAATATCCTTGGCCGCCTGAATTTCCTGGAGGGCGTTCTGGGCTTCGGCTCATGCATCCTGTGCGCTTTGGCGGGCCTTCGCCAGTTTAGACTCTTGCGCCTTACAATCACACTCCAAGGACTCAGATCACTCGATCGCGCCCTGGCTGCCACCTCGGCTGTGGCCCCTAATAAAGTTCATGACAACTCAGTCTGGACGGACTATTTGTTTTTTCTTAAAAGGTACCCGTAGGTTACTGCATACCTTGGCTATCCTCCAGCTGCTTCTTTACGAGGCCGAGCTCTTCCTCGGCCCGCTCCAGTTTTCGCTTCAGTCCGGAGACCTTTGCAGCATGAGCGGTGGTAGCCTAGAGTGATACCTGCTTATTCACACAGACAACTTATGTTAGACTCCCATGATATTTCTTCTCGATCCATTGTTCGCCTTTTTCTTTCCGAACACCAAACAGAGCATCAGGGGCTACTGTCTATACTGTGATATTCTTCCTACAAACGCATTACTTACCTCAAAGCCCGATAGAAGGCTAGTGCAGGCTTCGGTCAGTCCGCTTTTTACAAACTGGACCTTCTCTATTACCGTGCCCATAAGGGCGTTGTGTTCATCCATAATAGAGGCGCCTCGTAGCGCCTCCAGCAGGTTATCCGGTGCCTCTAGTTGGATAGAGGTCACCGGAGGAACAGTCACATTCCCTCCTTTTGGGGCATGACATTCGCTGGACTCCGGAGCCGCATAGATCTCCGGAATGATATCCGGCTCAGGTCCGAAAGGAACTCGGCCCCCATCACTAGTCTCCATTGGGTCTTTTTCCCCCATGTGTCCGGCGACTAAGAAATCGTCCTGGGGCGTCACCCCGGCGATCTCCGAAAGCCCCCCCCCCTAGTCGGGGAAGGTCTTTTGTGACACCACCTCGTCATCACCCTTGGGAGTGACGGAATGAGCAGGTGGCGGAGACATGCTAGCCATCTCCTTTGAGTCTAGAGACCCCTCGGTCGAGGATCGCGAGGAGCCATCGCGTGTTGGACTACAATAACAAGGTTTAAGGTATATCAATATTACAAACCGGGAAGGCCAGACGTTTTTGGATTCTGGTACTTACGAGGCGTCTCGAGGCTTGGTCCGGCGAGGTCGCTCCGGACTGCTATCAATATCCCACACGGAGTTATCAGCGAGGGAGCCTCTAACCCTCTTAGGCGCTTTCGCCTCCGGATTTGTGGGGGCCGCTCTCTTCTTCCTCCCCACTTTAGGTGAGGAGTCGCTATCTTCTTCCTCTTCGCCATCGGCGGCGACGGACGAAGAGGAAGTCTCATCTTCGGGCATCACGTCCGGAGCGCCATTTTGATGAGGGACCTTCTTGGCCCCTTTGGCCTCTTTCTTGGCCGTCTTCTCTGGCACCTCATAAGGTGCTAGAAAGAGCATTTTCGTCAGTAATGGGAATTCTTGGTCTTCGGGCAGCGGAGCCGGACAGTTAATCTCCTACGCTATCTTGATCCAGACCTGAAAAACATGGGTAAGAAAGCTTAGGCTTTTTCTCAAAATATGCTAGTAAAGGGTACCCCTTGAAAACATTAAAAGAACTTACCGGGTTAGCCTGGCGTTTTAAGCTAAGCCCGCGATCTTCGGTCGTGGGCGGTGGCTTCTCGCCGGCCTTGAAGAGCACTTTCCAGATTTCTTCGTGCGTCGTGCTGAAGAGCTCTAGTAGCGTCTGGTGCTTGGCCGGATCGTACTCCCACAGATAGCAAGTCCGGCGTTGGCACGGAAGGACCCGACGAATGAGCATGACCTGGACCACGTTGACAAGCTTGATCTTCCTATCTGTCATGTTCTGGACGCACGTCTAGAGCCCAGTCAGCTCGTCCGAGGGACCCCAGGTTAAGCCCCTCTCTTGCCAGGAGGTGAGCCGCATCGGGATTCTAGATCGGAATTTGGGGGCCGCCACCCAGTTGGCGTCACGCGGCTCGGTGATATAGAACCACCCCGATTGCCACCCTTTCACCGTCTCTGTGAACGAGCCTTCGAGCCAGGTGACGGTGGGCATCTTGCCCACCATGGCACCTCCGCACTCTTCTTGTTGGCCGCTCACCACCTCCGGCTTCACATTGAAGGTCTTTAGCCATAGGCCGAAATGAGGCGGGATGCGGAGAAAGGCCTCGCACATGACAATGAATGCTGTGATGTTGAGGATGAAGTTGGGGGCTAGGTCATGGAAGTCTAGCCCGTAGTAAAACATCAGTCCACAGACGAAGGGGTGAAGAGGGGAGCCCAGCTAGCGGACGAAATGTGTGAGAAACACGACCCTCTCATGGGGCTTTGGAGTAGGGACAATCTGTCCCTTGGCCAGGAGTCGGTGAGCGATCTCCTTGGCCAGATATCCGGCCTCCCGGAGCGTCTTGATATCCCTGTTGTTGGCTGAGGAGGCCATCCTCTTACCCCCGGCTACGGATCCGGACATCTTTGGAGTGCTTTCTCGGACAAGGGAAAAGCTAAAAGCTTGGGCGCTGGAGCTCAGGGACGGAAGGATTGAGGAGGAGCCGAGGTGTGGGTGAAGAAAGGGAATCCCTATCCCCTTATAAAGGCCATGAATATCAAGCATCTCCCCACTCGCCTTAAACTCTCTTATTCCCAAGGGTCGTGCAAACAGCACGGTTCGGTCGCCCACGCCCGCATTGATGAGAATCCCGTAATAAGGGGACATGATCTTTGCTTCAATAAGATGTGCTAATGGTAACCGTGTCTCGAAACATGGAGCGGCAGACGAAAAAAGGTTCGAAATTATGACCGGACAAACGTGATGTCATGCTGTAAAAAGCTGTCAGCAGATTAGACTCGTGCAAAAACATATTCTCTCTAAGGTTATGGTGTGTGTGTGTGTGACAGGTCCAGATAATATCATCGCATCTGAAGACTACTTTGAAGTTCGGATAGAAGGGAACCCGCCTTGCAATGCCGAAGATAATCTGTGCGCCAGACTCCTCGTCATTGAAGCCAGGTTCAGGGGCTACTAAGGGAGTCCTCGACTAAGGGGTCCTCGGGCATCCGACCTGTTATCCATGGGCCGGACTGATGGGATGTGAAGACATGAAGGCCGAAGACTGCACCTATGTCCGGATTGGACTCTCCTTGGCGTGGAAGGAAATCTTGGCGACCGACTATGAAGATTCCTTCTTATGTAACCGACTCTATGTAACCCTAGATTCCCCCCGGTGTCTATATAAACCGAAGGGGTTAGACCGGAAAGGATATAATCATTACCATAGTCATACAGATTAGACTTCTAGGGTTTAACCATTATGATCTCATGGTGGATCAACTCTTGTAACACTCATATTCATCAAGATCAATCAAGCAGGACGTAGGGTATTACCTCCATAGAGAGGGCCCGAACCTGGGTAAACATCGTGTCCCCTGTCTCCTGTTACCATCGATCCTAGATGCACAGTTCGGGACCCCCTACCCGAGATCCGCCGGTTTTGACACCGACAACTACCTTGCTTGGGCCTTTGAATATATACATCAATGCCAAGCCTCTAATAATAAGATCGTGCTCCTTAAACTGGACTTTGCCAAAGCATTTGACACCATTGAACATGATGCAATGTTGGAAATAATGAAACACATGGGATTCAATGATAAATGTCTTCTATGGATCAAATCAATATTCTCCACTAGCAAATCATCTATTCTCCTTAATGGAGTCCTGGGCAAGCAATTTATTTGCAAAAGTGGTGCGCCAGGGTGACCCCCTTTCTCCACTCATCTTCGTTCTTGTAGCAGGTCTTTTACAAGCGGCCATTAATGATGCCTTCAAACATGGATTAATACATCTACCTTTCCCAAGACAAAACCAAATTGACTACCCTGTCATTCAATACGCTGATGACACTATAATCATTATGCTTGCATGTCATGACCAAGCGCAAACAATGAAGAAAATACTCACTGACTATGCCACTTCAATCGGCCTCACAATCAACTTACACAAATCAACCTTGATACCTACGAATTGTGACGAAGAATTAAGTAAAGATATAACACAAATTTTTGATTGTACAATTGGAAAAATGCCCTTCACGTACCTCGGACTACCCCTTGGCACATCCAAATCATCTGTCCAAGACCTAATGCCTATTGTATGCAATATGTAAAAAAGGCTCACTTCCACACTGTCCATGATGTCATATGGTTCCAAACTTTCCTTACTAAACACGGTTATTACCTCACTAACAATTTTTGCACTCTGCACACTACAATTTCCACCAAAAATACTTAAGTTGCTGGATAAACTAAGAAGGAAATGCCTCTGGACAAAGAAGACAGACCAAGGAGAAAAATGTAACTCGATAGCTGCATGGGACAGAGTTTGCAGGCCAAAAAAGTGAGGAGGACTTGGGATCATAAAACTTAAGATACAAAGTGATGCACTCCTACTGAAATATTTACACAAATTCTACAACCGACATGATCTCCCCTGGGTTGAATTACTATGGTCCACCTACTACACCAATAAAATCCCACATGCCTCTGATCCATGTGGATCATTCCGGTGGAGAGACATTCTCAAGTTAACACCTATTTTTAGAGGAATATCAAAAGTTGAAATACATTATGGAGACAATGTGCTAATGTGGAAAGACTTATGGCTTGATGAAATATTAACAGAAACACATCCTAGAGCATTTTCTTATGTGAGAAATGAATACTGTTCGGTCAAGGATTTCTTGACCATCAATTCCCTTGAAGAAGCATTCTTTCTACCGCTCTCCAGACAAGCCCTTGAGGAAGTACAAGATATGCAAAGACTGATGGCTCACATTACCATTGACAACAATCAACACACAAAGGATGTCTGGACCTACTCTTGGGGAGGCAGAGAGTTTTCAGCGAGCAAATACTACAAATTCTGCTTCCGAGATATGAAGGCCCATAAAACATATAACTATCTATGGAAATCAAAGGTCACTACCAAACTCAAGGTCTTTGGTTGGCTCATGCTCTCTGATAGATTAAACACAAGAAACATTTTGAAAAGAAGACACTATAACATTGGCACTAATCTCAACTGCCTCATGTGTGGCCAAAAAGAAGAACACATAGATCACATGATCCTCACGTGCCCATTCGGCAGGAATTGTTGGTCAACCTTTTGTTTGGACCCTTGTTGTCAAGCCACTCGGCTGTCCTGGCTAGAACAAGCTAAAAAGACTTGGGGCCGACCACTATTCATGGAAATCATACTACAAGCATCTTGGAGCATTTGGAAAGAAATAAATAACAAACTATTCAGAGATATAATCCCCTCATACCACTCTTGGTTGACCAGGTTTAGGGAGGATTTTAGTCTTCTGCAATATAGGGTTAAAGACAATAAGGAAGAGTTAATCTTCTTACTTTTAGACTCCCTACCCTCTGATTAATAGAACCCTGTAACCCTCTACTATCCCCACCACAAAGTGGGATGGGGGAAGTCTTGTACATGATGTAACTACACCTTGTAATTGTGTTTTGAAGTTTAATATATAACGGTGGGAGCCTCTCCCACTGTATCAGTTCCTCCAAAAACAACATACGTCATTCCCTTTATCATCGGTTCGTTCTTGCCCGAGATTCGAACGTCGGTATCATCATACCTAGTTCAATCTCATTACCGACAAGTCTATTTACTCGTTTCATAATGCATCATCCTGTAAGTAACTCATTAGTCACATTGCTTGCAAGGCTCATAGTGATGTGCATTACCGAGAGGCCCAGAGATACCTCTCCGATACACGGATTGACAAATCCTAATCTCGATCTATGCCAACTCAACAAACACCATCGGAGACACCTGTAGAGCATCTTTATAATCACCCAGTTACGTTGTGACATTTGATAGCACACAAGGTGTTCCTCCAGTATTCGGGAGTTGCATAATCTCATAGTCAGAGGAACATGTATAAGTCATGAAGAAAGCAATAGAAATAAAACTAAATGATCATTATGCTAAGCTAATGGATGGGTCTTGTCGATCACATCATTCTCTAATGACGTGATCCCGTTCATCAAATGCCAACACATGTCTATGGTCAGGAAACTTAACCATCTTTGATTAATGAGCTAGTCAAGTAGAGGCATATTAGGGACACTCTGTTTGTCTATGTATTCACACCTCTACTAAGTTTTCGGTTAATACAATTCTAGCATGAATAATAAACATTTATCATGATATAAGGAAATATAAATAACAACTTTATTATTGCCTCTAGGGCATATTTCCTTTAGTCTCCCACTTGCAATGGAGTCAATAATCCAGATTACATAGTAATGATTCTAACACCCCTGGAGTTTTGGTGCTGATCATGTTTCGCTCGTGAGAGAGGCTTAGTCAATGGTTCTGCAACATTCAGATTCGTATGTATCTTACAAATCTCTATATCTCCCTCCTTGAATTGGTCGCGAATGGAATTGAAGCATCTCTTGATGTGTTTGGTTCTCTTGGGAAATCTGGATTCCTTCGGTAAGGCAATTGCTCCAGTATTGTCACAAATATTTTCATTGGGCGCGATGCACTAGGTATTACACCTAGACCGTATATGAACTCCTTCATCCAGACTCCTTCATTTGCTGCTTCTGAAGCACCTATGTACCCCGCTTCACACGTAGATTCCGCCAGGACGCTCTGCTTGGAACTGCACCAACTGACAGCTCCACCATTCAATATAAATAGTATCCGGTTTGTGACTTAGAGTCATCCAGATCAGTGTCAAAGCTTGCATCGATGTAACCATTTACGACGAATTCTCTGTCACCTCCATAAACGAGAAACATATCCTTAGTCCTTTTCACGTATTTCAGGATGTTCTTGACCACTGTCCAGTGATCCACTCCAGGATTACTTTGGTACCTCCCTGCTAAACTTATAGCAAGGCACACATCAGGTCCGGTACGCAGCATTGCATGCATGATAGAACCTATGGCTGAGGCATTGGGAATGACTTTCATTTTCTCTCTATCTTCTGTAGTGGTCGGGCATTGAGTCCGACTCAACTTCACACCTTGTAACACATGCATGCACCCTTTATTTGACTGATCCATTTTGAACTTCTTCAAAACTTTATCAAGGTATGTGCTTTGTGAAAGTCCAATTAAGTGTCTTGATCTATCTCTATAGATCTTGATGCTTAATATATAAGCAGCTTCACCGAGGTCTTTCATTGAAAAATTCGTATTCAAGTATCCTTTTATGCTATCCACAAATTATGTATTATTTCCAATGAACAATATGTCATCCACATATAATATTAGAAATGCTACAGAGCTCCCACTCACTTTCTTGTAAATAAAGGCTTCTCCAAAAGTCTATATAAAACCATATGCTTTGATCACACTATCAAAGCGTATATTCCAACTCCGAGAGGCTTGCACAAGTCCATAAATGGATTGCTGGAGATTGCACACGTTGTAAGCACCTTTAGTACCGACAAAACCTTCTGGTTGCATCATATACAACTCTTCTTTAAGATATCCATTAAGAAATGCAGTTTTGACATCCATTTGCCAAATTTCATAATCATAAAATGCGGCAATTGGTAACATGATTCAGACAGACTTAAGCATCGCTACGGGTGAGGTCTCATCGTAGTCAACCCCTTGAACTTGTCGAAAACCTTTCGCGACAAGTCGAGCTTCGTAGACAGTAACATTACCGTCAGCATTAGTCTTCTTATTGAAGATCCATTTATTCTCTATTGCTTGTCGATCATCAGGGAAGTTAACCAAAGTCCACACTTTGTTCTCATACATGGATCCCATCTCAGATTTCATGGCCTCAAGCCATTTCACATAATCTGGGTTCATCATCGCTTCCTCATACTTCATAGGCTTGTCATGGTCAAGTAACATGACCTCCAGAACAGGACGACCATACCACTCTAGTGTGGATTGTACTCTGGTTGACCAATGAGGTTCATTAGTAACTTGATCTGATGTTTCATGATCATCATCATTAACTTCCTCACTGATTGGTGTAGGAATCACTGGAACTGATTTCTGTGATGAACTACTTTCCAATTCGGGAGCAGGTACAATTACCTCATCAAGTTCTACTTCCCTCCCACTCACTTCTTTCCAGAGAAACTCCTTCTCTAGAAAGGATCCATTCTTAGCAGCGAATATCTTGCCTTCAGATCTGTGATAGAAGGTGTACCCAATAGTCTCCTTTGGGTATCCTATGAAGACACATTTCTCCAATTTGGGTTCGAGCTTATCAGGTTGAAGATTTTTCACATAAGTATCACAGCCCCAAACTTTAAGAAATGACATCTTAGGTTTGTTTCCAAACCACAGTTCATATGGTGTCGTCCCAACAGATTTAGATGATGCCCTATTTAACGTGAATGCAGCCGTCTCTAAAGAATAACCCCAAAACAATAGCGGTAAATCAGTAAGAGACATCTTAGATCGCACCATATCTAATAAAGTATGATTACGATGTTTGGACACACCATTACGCTGTGGTGTTCCAGGTGGCATGAGTTGAGAAACTATTCCACATTGTTTCAAATGAAGACCAAACTCATAACTCAATTATTCTCCTCCACGATCAGATCGTAGAAACTTTATTTTCTTGTTACGATGATTTTCTACTTCACTTTTAAATTCTTTGAACTTTTAAAATGTTTCAAACTTATGTTTCATCAAGTAGATATACCCATATCTGCTGAAATTATCTATGAAGGTCAGAAAATAACGATACCTGCCATGAGCATCAACACTCATCAGACCGCATACATTAGTATGTATTATTTCCAATAAGTCAGTTGCTCGCTCCAATGAGGCATGGTTCGCAAGCATCAAGTGATTCATAATCAAGTTATTCCAAAAGCCCATCAGCACGGAGTTTCTTCATGTGCTTTACACCAATAAGACCTAAACGGCAGTGCCACAAATAAGTTGCACTATCATTATTAACTTTGCTTCTTTTGGCTTCAATATTATGATTATGTGTATTACTACACTCGAGATTCAACAAAAATAGACCACTCATCAAGGGTGCATGACCATAAAAGATATTACTCATATAAATAGGACAACCATTATCTTTGATTTAAATGAATTACCGTCTTGCATCAAACAACATCCAGATATAATGTTCATGCTCAATGCTGGCACCAAATAACAATTATTCAGGTCTAAAATTAATCTCGAAGGTAGATGTAGAGATAGCGTGCCGACGGCGATCACATCGACCTTGGAACCATTTCTGACGCACATCGTCACCTCGTCCTTAGCCAATCTTCGTTTAATCCCTAGCCCCTGTTTCGAGTTGCAAATATGAGCAAGAAAGCCAGTATCAAATACTCAGGCGCTACTACGAGCATTAGTAAGGTACACATCGATAACATGTATATCAAATATACCTTTCACTTTGCCATCCTTCTTATCCGCCAAATACTTGGGCCAGTTCCGCTTCAAGTGACTAGTGCCTTTGCAGTAGAAGCACTGAGTCTCAGGCTTAGGTCCAGACTTGTGCTACTTCACTTGAGCAACAACTTGCTTGCCGTTCTTGTTGAAGTTCCCCTTCTTCCCTTTGCCCTATGTCTTGAAACTAGTGGTCTTGTTAACCATCAACACTTGATGCTCCTTCTTGATTTCTACCTCCGCAACCTTTAGAATCGCGAAGAGCTCGGGAATTGTCTTATCCATCCCTTGCATATTATAGTTCATCATGAAGCTTTTGTAGCTTGGTGGCAGTGATTGAAGAACTCTTTCAATGACACTATCCTCAGGAAGATTAACTCCTAGTTGAGTCAAGTGGTCGTGGTACCCAGACATTCTGTGTATATGTTCACTGACAGAACTATTCTCCTCCATCTTGCAGCTATAGAACTTATTGGAGACTTCACATCTCTCAATTTGGGCATTTACTTGAAATATTAAATTCAACTCCTAGAACATCTCATATGCTCCATGACATTCAAAACGTCTTTGAAGTACTGATTCTAAGCCGTAAAGCATGGCACACTGAACTATCGAGTAGTCATCAACTTTGCTTGCCAGACATTCACAACGTCCGGAGTTGCTCCTGTAGTGGGTCTTGCACCTAGCGGTGCTTCTAGCACCCAGTCCGTGTAGTTGCTACCATCATCTTTCAACTTAGCTTTCTCTAGGAACGCATTAAAATTCAAGGGAACGGTAGCACGGGCCATTGATCTACAACAACATAGATATGTAAATACTATCAGGTACTAAGTTCATGATATATAAAAGTTCAATTAATCATATTACTTAAGAACTCCCACTTAGATAGACATTCCTCTAGTCATCTAAATGATCACATGATCCATATCAACTAAACCATGTCCGATCATCACGTGGAATGGAGTAGTTTCCAATGGTGAACATCACTATGTTGATCATATCTACTATATGATTCACGTACGACCTTTCAGTCTCAGTGTCCCGAGGCCATATTTGCATATGCTAGGCTCGTCAAGTTTAACCCGAGTATTCCGCACATGCAAAACTGGCTTGCACCCGTTGTATGTGAACGTAGAGCTTATCACACCAGATCATCACGTGGTGTCTCGACACGACAAACTGTACCAACGGTTCATACCCAGGGTGAACACTTGTAACCTGAAATTTAGTGAGGGATCATCTTATAATGCTACCGCCATACTAAGGAAAATAAGATGCATAAAGGATAAACATCACATGCAATCTAAATATGTGACATGATATGGTCATCATCATCTTGTGCCTTTGATCTCCATCTCTAAAGCACCATCATGATCTCCATCATCACCGGCTTGACACCTTGATCTCCATAATAGCATCATTGTCATCACGCCAACTATTGGTTCCACGATAATCGCTACCGCTTAGTGATAAAGTAAGCAATTACATGGCGATTTCATTTCATACAATAAAGCGACAACCATAAGGCTCCTGCCAGTTGCTGATAACTTTTACAAAACATAATCATCTCATACAACAATTTATATCTCATCATGTCTTGACCATATCACATCACAACACGCCCTACAACAACAAGTTAGACATCCTCTACTTTGTTGTTGCAAGTTTTACGTGGCTGCTACGGGCTTCTAGCAAGAACCGTTCTTACTTACGCATCAAAACCACAATGATTTATCATCAAGTGTGATGTTTTAACCTTCAACAAGGACCAGCCGTAGTCAAACTCGGTTCAATTAAAGTTGGAGAAATAGATACCCACCAGCCACCAGTGTGCGAAGCACGTCGGTAGAACTAGTCTCATGAACACGGTCATGTAATGTCAATCCGGGCCGCTTCATCCAACAATACTGCCGAATCAAATTAAGACGTTGGTGGTAAGCAGTATGACTATTATCGCCCACAACTCTTTGTGTTATACTCGTGCATATAACATCTACGCATAGAGCTGGCTCGGATGCCACTGTTGGGGAACGCAGTATTTCAAAAAAAATCCTATGAACACGCAAGATCTATCTAGGAGATGCATAGCAACGAGATGGGGAGAGTGTGTCCACTTACCCTTGTAGACCGAAAGACGAAGCGTTTCGTAACACGGTTGATGTAGTCGAACATCTTCACGATCCAACCGATCCTAGCACCGAACGTACGGCACCTCCGTGTTAAGCACACGTTCAGCACAATGACGTCCCTCGAGCTCTTGATCCAGTTGAGGAGGAGGGAGAGTTTCTTCAGCATGATGGCGTGGCGACGGTGATGATGAAGTTACCGGCGCAGGGCTTCGCCTAAGCACTACGAAGATATGACCGAGGTGGTAAACTATGGAGGGGGGCACCGCACACGGCTAAGAGATTGTCTGTTGTGCTTTTGGCATGCCCCCACCTCTTTATATAAAGGGGGAAGGAGAGGAGGCCGGCCCCCTAGGGGCGCGCCAAGTGTGGGGAGTCCTACTAGGACTCCCTAGTCCTAGTAGGATTCCCCTCTACTTTTTTTCCTTTTCCAAAGTAGCAAAGGGGGAAAGAGAGAAGGAGTAGGAGAGGGAAAGGGGGGGCACCGCCCCCACCCATTGTCCAATTTGGATTGGCAAGGGGGGGCACCTCCTTGGCCAGCCCTCTCTCCTCCACTAAGGCCCATGATGGACCATTAACTTCCCGAGGGGGTTCCGGTACTTCGAAACTTATGCAAAACTTCTCGAAACCATTCCGGTGTCTGAATGCAACCTTCCAATATATGAATCTTTACCTCTCGAACATTTCGAGACTCCTCGTCATGTCCGTGATCCCATCCGGGACTCCGAACAAACTTCGGTCATCAAATCACTTAACTCATAATACAAATCGTCATCGAACGTTAAGCGTGCGGACCCTACGGGTTCGAGAACTATGTATACATGACCGAGACACATCTCTGGTCAATAACCAATAGTGGAACCAGGATTCTCATATTGGTTCCTACATATTCTACCAAGATCTTTATTGGTCAAACCGCATAACAACATACGTCAGTCCCTTTATCATCGGTATGTTACTTGCCCAAGATTCGCTCGTCGGTATCATCATACCTAGTTCAATCTCGTTACCGGCAATTCTCTTTACTCGTTCCGTAATACATCATCCCATAACTAACTCATTAGTCACATTGCTTGCAAGGCTCATAGTGATGTGCATTACCGAGAGGGCCCAGAGATACCTCTCCGATACATGGAGTGACAAATCCTAATCTTGATCTAT
Source organism: Triticum aestivum (assembly GCF_018294505.1). Taxonomy (NCBI): domain Eukaryota; kingdom Viridiplantae; phylum Streptophyta; class Magnoliopsida; order Poales; family Poaceae; genus Triticum; species Triticum aestivum. Next base: position 96,679,127 of record NC_057797.1, on the reverse strand, counting down.
GCCAACTCAACAAACACCATCGGAGACACATGTAGAGCATCTTTATAACCACCCAGTTACGTTGTGATGTTTGATAGCACAGAAGGTGTTCCTCCGGTATTCGGGAGTTGCATAATCTCATAGTCAGAGGAACATGTATAAGTCATGAAGAAAGGAATAGCAATAAAACTAAACTATCATTATGCTAAGCTAACAGATGGGTCTTGTCACTCACATCATTCTCTAATGATGTGATCCGTTCATCAAATGCCAACACATGTCTATGGTCAGGAAACTTGGCCATCTTTGATTAACGAGCTAGTGAAGTAGAGGCATACTAGGGACACTCTGTTTGTCTATGTATTCACACATGTACTAAGTTTCCGGTTAGTACAATTCTAGCATGAATAATAAACATTTATCATGATATAAGTAAATATAAATAACAACTTTATTATTGCTTCTACGACATATTTCCTTCAGAAACAGGCGAAATGTGACTTGTGGTCGGGGAGAAAAGGGGGTGGGGAAGCGGGGAGGGGGTGCGGGTAGATATTTTGGCGGTAGGCCAAAATATTGGAAATGTGGAGGGAAACTTTGCGCGCGGTTCCGCCGAACAACATTCACTTTGAACGATTGTGTGCATCACAAACGATTCTTCTACTTTACGCGCATGGGATGAGTTTGATAATTCAAATTTTGGTGGAAATTTCCCCAGGTACGTCATTGCATAATTTAGCATCGCTTGCTAATTTGGGCACACAAAAGAGTGTACAACAGACAGACCACACTTACTGAATCAAGCAATTTTAATAAGTAAACAGAGCCAGTTGACCTAAACATTGCTCTAACAAAAGACCAGCGTTAGAAACAGAGCCTAAGTACGCATAATTTTAACAAATCTGCTGCCGCGTCGGCCTATGCATCGCCAGTGTGAGATGAGCCATCGATGACTTGTCCTGGTGACATGCTGCCCTAGGTGGACTCCGCGCCCCTGCTGAAGTCGACTGCGTCCTCGTCCTCGTCCTCGGTGCCGCCCTCAAGGTTGTAGTACTCGTAGTAGTGGACACACCAGAGCTCACGTTGGTACTCCACCACCGATTCCTCGATGGATAGACTCACCTCTACCTTGACCTCGGCCACGTACAACTCCTCCTCCCGGCGCTCCTTGATCTCCGCCGCCTCCTGCATCTCCAGCTCTTGCTTGGTGACCTCATGAGCAAGCATGTGCTCCATGGCCACCGCCACCTTTTTGGACATAGGTTGCATGCTGGATTACGAGGTGGCTTGGAATATCTTGGCGTGGATGGCCTTGACCCGGGCCAGGGCGACATCAGCGGACTGGACGGCAGCTCAAGCGCTCTCGATGTTTGCAGCCGCTATCCCAAGAGCAGCTGCAGCCATCTCGGCTGCTACAGCTGCCCTGTCCGCTGCCGCGGACGCCCTCTTGGCGGAAGCGCCCGTGCTCAATGCGGATGTGGCAGCACTCTCGACGTAGGCGGCCGCGCTCTCGGCGCAGGCGGCGCCACTCGGGTGGGGCACGACCATCGTACGTGCCTTCACGAAGCATTTCCATGGCGTCATCTTTGCAAGAAGGGGTGTGGGAATGGGGATCGGGATTCATGGATTCAGGGATCGCTGACACTGGAGCAGACGATTTGGCGAAGCTTAAGGAGGAAGACTTAGACCCAGAAATTTTCATCGCAAACGGTTCCTACAAAACAACTGTGTGTGATGTTGTAGATATTTTTTATTAGCTATGAAAGACGAATTTGGAGTGAAGTGGCAACAGATGGTGTTTTAAATGTACGAGAAAATTTGTAGTACTAATACAACTGTTTGTTGGGGAACATAGCATGCAATTTCAAAAAAAATCCTACAATCACCCAAGATCTATCTAGGAGATGCATAGCAATGAGAGGGGGATAGAGTGTGTCCACGTACCCTCGTAGACCGAAAGAGGAAGCGTTAGGTTAACGCGGTTGATGTAGTCGGACGTCTTTGCGATCCAACCGGTCAAGTACCAAACATACGACACCTCTGATTTCAGCACACGTTCAACTCGATGACGTCCCTCGAACTCTTGATCCAGCAGAGGGTCGAGGGAGAGTTTCGTCAGCACGATGGCGTGGTGACGGTGATGGTGATGTGATCCGTGCAGGGTTTCGCCTAAGCACTACGTGCATATGAACGGAGGAGTAAACTATGGAGAGAGACGCCACACACGACTTGGAACAATTGGTGTGTCTCCAAGGGGTGCCTTCCCACATATATAAAGGAGGGAGAGGAGGAGGCCGGTCACCAGGGGCGCGCCAAGGGGGGAGTCCTACTAGGACTCCACTCCTAGTAGGATTCAGCCCCCCTTTTTTTCCTTCTCATGGAGGGGGAAAGAGGGAAGGGAGAGGGAAGAGGAGAAGGAATGGGGGGCGCGCCCCTCCCCTAGTCCAATTCAGACTCCCTATGGGAGGGGGCGCGGCCACCCCTTGTGGGCTGCCTCCCCTCTCCCCTATGGCCCATGTAGGCCCAATACTTCCTCGGGGGGTTCCGGTAACCTCCTGGTACTCCGAAAAATATCCAAACCCTTCCGAAACCATTTCGGTGTCCGAATACTATCGTCTAATATATCAATATTTACCTCTCAACCATTTCGAGACTCCTCGTCATATCCGTGATCTCATCAGGAAATCTGAACAAACTTTGGTCATCGAAAGACATAACTCATAATACAAATCGTCATTGAACATTAAGCATGCGGACCCTACGGGTTCGAGAACTATGTAGACATGGCCGAGACACATCTCCGATCAATAACCAAAAGCGGAACCTGGATGCTCATGTTGGTTCCTACATATTCTACAAAGATCTTTATCGGTCAAACCACAATAACAACATACGTTATTCCCTTTGTCATCGGTATGTTACTTGCCCGAGATTTGATAATCGGTATCCTCATGCCTAGTTCAATCTCGTTAATGGCAAGTCTCTTTACTCGTTCCGCAATGCATCGTCCGCAACTAACTCATTAGTCACATTGCTTGCAAGGCTTATACTGACGTGTATTACCGAGAGGGCCCAAAGATACCTCTCTGATACTCCGAGTGGCAAATCCTAATCTCGATCTATGCCAACCCAACAAATACCTTCAGAGACACCTGTAGAGCACCTTTATAATCAACCAGTTACGTTGTGATGTTTGATAGCATACAAAGTGTTCCTCAAGTATTCGGGAGTTGCATAATCTCATAGTCAGAGGAATATGTATAAGTCATGAAGAAAACAATAGCAATAAAACTTAACGATCATTATGCTAAGCTAACGGATGGGTCTTGTCCATCAGATCATTCTCTAATGATGTGATCCCATTCATCAAATGACATCACATGTCTATGGTTTGGAAACTTAACCATCTTTGATTAACGAGTTAGTCAAGTAGAGGCATACTAGGGACACTTTGTTTTGTCTATGTATCCACACATGTATCAAGTTTCCGGATAATACAATTCTAGCATGAATAATAAACATTTATCATGATATAAGGAAATATAAATAACAACTTTATTATTGCCTCTAGGGCATATTTCCTTTAGTCTCCCACTTTCACTAGAGTCAATAATCTAGATTATATTGTAATGATTCTTACACCCATGAAGTCTTGGTGTTGATCGTGTTTTGCTCATGGAAGAGGCTTAGTCCATGGGTCTGCAACATTCAGATTCGTATGTATTTTGCAAATCTCTATGTCTCCCTCCTTGACTTGATCATGGATGGAATTGAAGCGTCTCTTGATGTGTTTGGTTCTCTTGTGAAATCTGGATTCCTTCTCTAAGGCAATTGCTCCAATATTATCACAAAAGATTTTCATTGGACCCGATGCACTAGATATTACACCTAGATCGGATATGAACTCCTTCATTTGCTGCTTCCGAAGCAGCTATGTACTCCGCTTCACATGTATATGTCGCCACGACGCTCTGCTTGGAACCACTCCAACTGACAGCTCCACCATTCAATATAAATACATATCCGGTTTGTTACTTAGAGTCATCCGGATCAGTGTCAAAGCTAGCATCGATGTAACCATTTACGACAAGCTCTATGTCACCTCCATAAATGAGAAACATATCCTTAGTCCTTTTTAGGCATTTCAGGATGTTCTTGACCTCTGTCCAATGATCCACTCCTGGATTACTTTGGTACCTCCCTACTAAACTTATAGCAAGTCACACATCAGGTCTGGTACGCAACATTGCATACATGATAGAACCTATGGCCAAGGCATAGGGAATGACTTTCATTTTCTCTCTATCTTCTGTAGTGGTCAGGCATTGAGTATGACTCAACTTCACACCTTGTAACACAGGCAAGAACCCTTTCTTTGACTGGTCTATTTTGAACTTCTTCAAAACTTTATCAAGGTATGTGCTTTCTGAAAGTCCAATTAAGCGTCTTGATCTATCTCTATAGATCTTTATGCCCAATATGTAAGCAGCTTCACCGAGGTCTTTCATTGAAAAATTCTTATTCAAGTATCCTTTTATGCTATCCAGAAATTTTTTATTATTTCCAATCATCAATATGTCATCCACATATAATATTAGAAATGCTACAGAACTCCCACTCACTCTCCAAAAGTCTGTATAAAACCATATGCTTTGATCACACTATCAAACCGTATATTCCAACTCCGAGAGGCTTGCACAAGTCCATAAATGGATTGCTGGAGCTTGCACACTTTGTTAGCACCTTTAGTATCGACAAAACCTTTCGGTTTCATCGCTACGGGTGAGAAGGTCTCATCATAGTCAACTCCTTGAACTTGTCAAAAACCTTTCGCAGCAAGTCGATCTTTGTAGACAGTAACATTACTGTTAGCGTCAGTCTTCTTCTTGAAGATACATTTATTCTCTATTGCTTGCCGATCATCGAGCAAGTCTACCAAAGTCCACACTTTGTTCTCATACATGGATCCCATCTTAGATTTCATGGCTTAAGCCATTTCACGGAATTTGGGCTCATCATCGCTTCCTCATAGTTCGTAGGTTCGTCATGGTCTAGTAACATGACTTCCAGAACAGGATTACCGTGCCACTCTGGTGGGGAACATACTTTGGTTGACCTACGAGGTTCAGTAGTAATTTGATTTAAAGTTTCATGATCATCATCATTAGCTTCCTCACTAATTGGTGTAGGCATCACTCAAACTAATTTCTGTGATGAACCACTTTCCAATTCAAGAGAATGTACAACTACCTCATCCAGTTCTACTTTCCTCCCACTCACTTCTTTCAAGAGAAACTCCTTCTGTAGAAAGGATCCATTCTTAGCAATGAATATCTTGCCTTCGGATCTGTGATAAAAGGTGTACAATAGTTTCCTTTGGGTATCCTATGAAGATGCATTTCTCCGATTTGGGTTCGAGCTTATCAGGTCGATGCTTTTTCACATAAGCATCGCAACCCCAAACTTTAATAAATGATAGCTTAGGTTTCTTGCCAATCCACAATTCATATGGTGTCATCTCAACGGATTTAGATGGTGCCCTATTTGACGTGAATGCAGCCGTCTCTAAAGCATAACCCCAAAACAATAGTGGTAAATTGGTAAGAGACATGATAGATCGCACCATATCTAATAAAGTACAGTTATGACATTCGGACACACCATTATGTTGTGGTGTTCCATGTGGCGTGAGTTGTGAAACTATTCAACATTGTTTCAAATGAAGACCAAACTCGTAACTCAAATATTCGCCTCCACGATCAGATCGTAGAAATTTTATTTTCTTCTTATGATGATTTTTCACTTCACTCTGAAATTCTTTGAACTTCTCAAATGTTTCAGACTTATGTTTCATTAAGTAGATATACCCACATCTGCTCAAATCATATATGAAGGTGAGAAAATAATTATACCCGCCGCGAGCCTCAATACTCATCGGACCACATACATCAGTATGTAATATTTCAAATAAGTCAATGGCTCGCTCCATTGTTTCGGAGAACAGAGTCTTAGGCATCTTTCCCATGGGGCATGGTTCACAAGCATCAAGTGATTCATAATCAAGTGATTCCAAAAGCCCATATGCATGTAGTTTCTTCATGCGGTTTACACCAATATGATCTAAATGACAGTGCCACAAATAAGTTGCACTATCATTATTAACTTTGCATCTTGCAGAACTGTTCACTGACAGAACTGTTCTCCTCCATCTTGCAGCTATAGAACTTGTTGGAGACTTCATATATCTCAACTCGGGCATTTGCTTCAAATATTAACTTCAACTCTTGGAACATCTCATATGCTCCATGACATTCAAAACGTCTTTGAAGTCCCGATTCTAAGATGTAAAGCATGGCACACTGAACTATCGAGCAGTCATCAGATTTAGCTTGCCAGACGTTCATAACGATCGAAGTTGCTCCTGCAGTAGGCCTTGCACCTAGCGGTGCTTCTAGGACGTAATTGTTCTGTGTAGCAATGAGGATAATCCTCAAGTTACGGACCCAGTCCGTGTAGTTGCTACCATCATCTTTCAACTTAGCTCTCTCTAGGAACGCATTAAAATTCACGGGAACGGTAGCACGGGCCATAGATCTACAACAACATAGATATGCAAAAACTATCATGACTGAGTTTATGATAAATTAAAGTTCAATTAATCATATTACTTAAGAACTCCCACTTCGATAGACATCCCTCTAGTCATCTAAATGATCACGTGATCCATATTGTCGGTGTTCTGGGAACGGGGGTCCCCAGACTTGCCTGCCTGCGGCCTGCGGCGTGGCTCAAAGGGGGGCCCAGCCCGTCCCATCGTCATCAACACAGACCCAAGACCCTCGCGAGGGGCCAAGCATCGTGGGGCGGAGGACACGGAGCTTCCTCAGGCACAGCCTCAGCAGGCTGGCTCGCGAGGAGGCGGAGAGATCAAGGTGGGGTACCTCATGATGTGCCCGTGACGCAAGCCATGATGACCAAGGGTGCCAGGCGGGCGCCAGCCCGCGCAGTGTCCTCCTTTCCTCTTTGGTGCAAAGGGAGCAAGCGCAGGCGAGAGCATCAAGCAAAGGCACCCATTTCGGTGCAACGAGACCAAGACCAGCCCAACGGCAGGGAGGAAGTCATTGTGGAGCCCAAGCTAGCATCACCACTAGAGCCTTTGGCAGGCGAGGACCAACTTTAGTCAGGATAAGTGTACCCGATGTTCCCCTTCAAAATGGCCAATTGTTGGCGCCCTTCCCGCTCAATATTTGGGAAGAGGCCCAGGGCCTTTGCCTATAAATAGGACTAGCCACCCCCAGATGGGAGGAGATGGGATCAGGTAGATGAGACCAGCGATAAGATCAGAGCGGCAAGAGAGAGAGAGAGAGAAGGGTGACTGAACTCCTCCTAGCAGTTCATCCCCCCAGCCAAGAACAGACCCTCGCGAGGCTGTTCTTCCTTGTATTGCTCATCATCATCAGCCCAAGAGGCAATCCACCAAACCACACTGGAGTAGGGTATTACACCACAACGGTGGCCCGAACCAGTATAAACCCTGTGTCTCTTGTGTTGTTCTTTCCATAGCTTAGATCTTAGCGAGGCAGTGTGGTGCAGGTAGGTAGAAGGCGAAATCTCCGCGCGCACCCCAGTGTTCGAACCTCAAGGGTCTGCCGGAACCCGAAACCCAACATTTGGCGCGCCAGGTAGGGGTGCGCCGAAATTCGTCTTCCACCGCCTCGTTCTCCTCCGACCATTGCGTCCATGTCTGACACTCGTCGGGCCCGCGCCGAGCGCCGGGCCGCTCTCGCCTCCCGCGTCGCCCAGATGGCTCCAGTCGGCAGGCGTCCTCGCCGTTCCCCATCACCTGCCGTCAACGCCGCCTCCGGCCCGATGGGGAACGAGCAGCAAGCGTCGTCTCAGCATCGGTCCGTGTGGCAAGACGGCCGCACCGCTACTCCCTCGCTCACCCCAGCTTGTTCTTCATCCCGCGCGCTCCGCGCACCCATGGAGGCTCGAGCTGCGCTCATCGCGGCAAACGAGCTCCTGCACTACCGTCCCGTCGACGACGTCTACGAAGAATGGCTCGACCACGTCGCCGAGATCGTCCGCTCCGCAGGGGGCTCTCCTGCGCCGTCCGTTCCGCTGCACCGCACCCCGCTCTGCGCAGGCGACGAAGCTCCGGGGGCGCCCCAGCCGCCTCCTCCTCAAGAAGGCGCCCAGGCTCCAAGGCGCGTGGCCCCTGGGCGGAACCCGCTCCGTCAGGTGCCGGCGCGGCAAGAGCAGAGCTGCCAAGAAATTCCTCGCCCGCAAGAAGTTGCCCGGGCGCTCCCTGCTCCAGCACGTCACGACCATGCTCCTTCTCCCGCACGTCAAGACCCCGCATTGCTCCTAGCTGGAGCACGTGGGGACCAGCAAGACCAAGCTCTCCGTCACCCAAGGCCTCCTGTGGCCACAGCAGGCTGACGTGCCTTCACCACCGAGCTACGCAGCGTCGCGTGGCCCGGCAAGTTCAAGCCAGACCTGCCTCCTCGTTATGACGGCACGACCGACCCATGCGGAGTTCCTCCAGCTCAATGAGGTCGGCATCGAAGCTGCCAACGGAGACGAGAAGGTCATGGCGAACTGGTTTCCCATGGCGCTCAAGGACGGGGCCCGCACCTGGCTCCTGAACTGAGCTCCAGGCACGATCTCCTCCTGGGACGAGATGCGCACCCGCTTCATCGCCAACTTCCAAGGTACTCGCGACCGGCCACCCGCCATGAGCGACATGCGCCGCATCAAGCAACAACCCGGAGAGACCCTGTAGAAGTACATCCAGCGCTTCAACAATGCACGCCTCAAGATTCCCAAGGTGACCGAGGAGGCCATCATCTCAGCCTTCTCCGACGGTGTGCGCGACGTCAACATGAAGGAGGAGCTGGCGATGCATGAAGACCTGTGCACTTCCTTGGAGCTATTCAACTTGGCGACCAAGTGCGCCAGGGCTGAGGAAGGGCATCTCTCCCTCCTCGAGCTGCCTGCCGCAGACCCAGAAGAGAAGAAGCCCAAGGCCAAGGATGTGAAGCGCAAGGGGGCTGCCGTGCTCGCGGTAGAACCAGACACCAAGCGGGGCAGAGATCAGCCCGAATCTTCCAAGGGCAGTCGGTACTGTGTGTACCACGACCTCCACACCCACAACACCAACGATTGTCAAGAGCTCCGAGCCGTATGAGAAGGAAGGATCGGTCGTCATCCCGACCGCGCTAACCGGGGCTACGGTCGAGGAGGAGGAAGAAATGCAAGACGCTGGGAAGACCGCTGCCCGCGCCAAGGGTGGCGCGATCGACCTCGCGAGGATCACTGGCAAGACCCGCCTCGCGAGGGAGACTGGAGGGAACAGCCTCACGAGGATCGTCCGCAAGGAAACGCAGGCCTTCCTTCGCTGCCGCCACAGCCAAGGCGAAACGAGGACCGCATCAGGACGAGGGGGTTGGGGGCTTCCAGGAGCCGCGCGCGATCGCCTGCATCCTAGGCGGGGCGCAAGCCCCAGCCTCTCAGCGCATCTTCAAGCAGTTTGCCCGCGAGGTGAATGTAGTCCTCCCCAAGCTCGAAGCCACGAGCCCTCTCAGGTGGTTAGCGTGTGCCATCATGTTCAGCTCAGCGGATCAGCTCAAGTGTGCGGCCACGGCCGGAGTCCTCCCGATGCTTTGTTCCCCAATCATCAGCAATGTGCTGGTCACCAGGACCCTCATCAATGGCGGGGCAGGGCTCAACGTCCTGTCTGTGGAAACATTCGACAATCTCCAAGTGCCCTACAACCAGCTTCAGCCAACCAAGCCTTTCTCCGGAGTCACCGACGGCTCCACGGTCCCGATTGGGCAGGTCCGCCTCCCTATCACCTTTGGGGCGCGCAACAACTACTGCACCGAGCTCATCAACTTCGACGTCACTCACATTCGCCTGCCGTACAACGCCATCCTCGGGTACCCAACGCTGGCCAAGTTCATGGCCGTAACTCACCACGGCTACAAGGTCCTCAAGATGCCAGGAAGTGGCGGAGTCATCACGGTGCCCTATGAAGAGAAGGACGTGATGTGTTTCCAGGAACAAGCCTTTCAGGCTGCATCACTAGAAGACCCGGATCGCGGAAGCAGGAGGCTTCCAGACGCCACCCCAAAGAAGAAGAAGACATCGTCCGGGCCGGCTCCTCAGGAGGCAGGCCCCTCAGGGCCCGCGCTTGCCCAGGGGGAAGCTCCTTCCATCGCATAGGAAAGCGCGCCCGACGCCCTCCTTAGGCAGGGCTCGGGGGCTCTCCCCTGGAGGGCCACCCACTTGGCCAGGGTCACGAGGAAGGCGCTTTGGCACCACATGGAGGCGTGTTTCGAAGCACGTTTCCCTCAAGAAGGAGTAAGGCAAGGAGGGCCAGACCCTCAGGAGTTCGTCAGCAAGGCCATTCAAGAGCTACAGGAGTCAAGAGTCATGAGAGGTGGCTGCCGCCTACCAGCTGTGGCTCCCCATCCAGGCGAGGATGGTGGGCTGCGCGTCTGCATCAACATACCAGGGCTCAATCAAGTCGCCTCTCTGGAGCGCCTCTGTCCCTCGCTAGTGGGGCGCTGCGAAGGTCCACCCCACACCTACGTTCGCTTGCCTTACGACCTGCCGAGCGCGGCTGCCACGTACCAGTGCCTCATGAGGGGCATCATTGAGGCTCAAGAGGCCAGGCACTGCGCAGCCCTGGCGGAGATGGAGATGGTCCGCGAGGAGCCACCAGCGCCTCCGGAGCCTCCCGAGGCCCCTGGGCCTGGGGCCTCATGAGGATCGGCTTCCGCAGCCCACCGAGTCTGCTACACCAACACTGCTTTGTCCACAACATCATCAGGTGACATCTTTCAAGTTTCATTTCTAGCTCGGAGCGCCCCCCAGGGCTGCATTATTCCTAGGCCGCGTGGGTCCGTCCCTGCGGCATGTATCCCTTTTATTTCATGTTGCTAGCTTACTTTGTTGGGGGCGCCCCTCGGGCTGCATCATCCCCCAAGTCGCTTGGGCCAGACCCAGCGGCATGTATCCTCTTTTGCGTTTATTTCCGGCTATGCGTTCGACCCACCATGCTTGATTATTTGATGCCGGTCCACGACACCTCTTCTTCTCCATGTCGATCACCTGCACGTTAAAGGGGGGTACCTGAGCATCACGACTCAGGGCTCTTACTGGCTCTCCAGCCCTCACCCTCTGGCCTTGTCCACGGCATCGCGACCTGGCATACCAGCGACGGCTGAGACCAGCTCGAGGGCCGAGACCTGAGGACGTAGAGTGTTGGCATCTAACCAAATTTGCAGGAACACATCACAAGATAAGGCCTAGTGCCAGGCGCAACCCACCTAGAGGTAGGGCCCCATGAGTCCCGTGCTGGCTCACGGGTGCCCAGATAGACCTCGCCAGGCCCTACAGTGCCAGCCACGTGTCAGGGCGGGGCTGTACACGCCCCGGGGGTTCCTCCCGGAGGGCATCCCACTCTCACGTACCAGTGGAAGCACCATGCTCCGTGCTGGCTGACGACACTGCCGAGGAGCGGCTATGCCCGTACACGTACGGAAGCGCTATGCTCTGCGCTGGTGATAAACAACTGAGGGTGGCCCCCGGGCCGCATTAACCTTAGGGAGCCTAGAGCTCAGTGTCTAGCCTCATTGTAACGCCTCCCCTCGGGAGTGCCGCGTGAGGGGGCTGGGCACAGGGGCTGCGCTTGGGTCACGCCCAGACACACGCCACCCATCCAGGCCCCCCCGGGCCTGGTTCTTCGCGCGTCTCTCCCGGAGCGGAGCCAAGGTACGAAGGCCGTTTGAGCGTCAAGCGGGACTCCTGAGCATCGCGACTCAGGAGCCTAACTGGTCACGTAGCCCCTCACTCCTTGGTCCCGTCCTGGTTTCTGGTCGGGGCTAACGGTGGTTGAGGTATGTGCGGGGCCGGGCTCTGCAGACGTAGAACGGTAGATCCACCCACATCTCACCTCCCTACTTGCTATTCGTGCGCCAAGGGGGACTCCTGAGCATCGCGACTCAAGAGCCTAACTTGTCACGTAGCCCCTCAATCCTTGGTCCCGTCCTGGTTTCCTGTCGGGAACGGCGGCTGAGGTATGCACGGGGCTGGGCTCTGCCGGTGTAGAACATAAGTAGAAAGGAAAAGCAAATTTCAAGGAATTCAAAAGCAAATATTACAGTCCACACTGTTATCTCAATGCCAAACGCAAGTTTAAATGCCTCCCCGAGGCATGATACATGTGCAGGAATTGAAAGCAGGACAGGAGCCACAACGGAGTCCCTTGTCGGCGGCGGAGCAGCGCGGAGTGGCTCCGCCTCATGGAGCAGCAGGGTCGGCAGCGCCTCGCTTCGGCTTGGTGCTGAAGGCCCGGAACTTCCCCAGCAGAGCCTCCGCGTGACCCTTCACGCCCTCGGCAGCAGCAGCGGCATGCTCGCCGCTTGCTGGCTCCAACAGGCTGTCGAGGTCGATGCTGGGATCGCGAAGGTAGATGTGGGTGAGGACCCGCGTCAGCGCTGCAGAAGACAGGACACGCGCCTCGGCCTCGGCCGTGGGGCCAAGGCCAAGGGCGACATCTTCAAGAGCGCGAACTAGGAAGGGAAGCAGCTTGGTGGGGCCATCCTCGGCGCCAGCTAGCGGGCTCTCCAGGTCGCTGTCGTAAAGCGTCCTCAGCGAGGAGCGAGCCTTCGCCTCCATCTCCGCGAAGGCCACGTAGTCCTCAGCAAGAACCTGGGCCTTGTCGTCCAGCTCGACCTTCCTCGCCCCCAACTCCTGCTTCAGCGCGCCTAGGCGGTCTCGGCGCCTCCTGAGCTTGGCCTCCCGGTCCTTGACGGCCGCCTCGCGAGCCTTCACGCCTTCTTCCTGCTCTTGGCGAAGGCGGGCCTCTTGCGTGAGCTGGTCCTGCAGGCCTTGCAGCTCGTCCTCCAGCACCTTGCAGCGACCACGGACATCGACCACCTCCCCCAGGGCTGCATCACGAGCAGCCTTCGCCTCAAGGACGGCCTGCCTCTCCTCATCACAAGACGTCGAGGCCTGGACCAGCGCCGCCCGAATCAAAGCGTCGGAGGGAATCCATCCTGAAGCCAGCTCCAAGCGCCCAGCCACTAAGCGAGTGTCGGCGCCAAGAAGATCCTGCCGCAGCCGGTCCAGCTCAGCAGCAGCACGATCCAGAACGGCAAGAGGAGTCGGAGAGATAGCAGTCGGTGGAGTACGAGGAGAAGGCGGCAGCGCGACCACAGCATCCTGAGGCGAAGCCTGCTGCGCCCCAACGGCTATGGTGTCAGCAGCAGGCAAAGGCACCTCGGGAGTCGCTTGGGCCATGGGGGCTGAGCTCGCCCCAACCGACTCAGCCAGGCCTTGCGAGGACAACCAGGCAGGAGAGGCCCGTGCGTCGCGGTCACCTTCCTTCGCGGGCAGAGGCGCTGCCCTGGATGGAACCTCAGGAGCTCCCTTCGGCTTCTTTGCTGCGGGCGCCAGCCTATCCAAGAAACGCGGACGTCAAGCCTCAGCAGCAGAACAAGAAATAAAGACAAGAATCAAGCGCTTACGGGTCGTCGCCAGTGAGCTCAGGCAGCCTCCGGCCAAATTTGAAGCCTAAAAGCCGGCTGGAAGGGTCAACCTCGGGAAGCTCGGAAGCGGAAGGCGCATCTGCGGTCCGCCTCGGGGACGGGGCAGACCCGCGGGAGATCAGCCCGGTCCTGCCCTTCTTCGGGATCGAGGGAAAGCTCCCGCCGCTCTGCTTGTCATCATCCTTGTCGTCATCGCTCGGAGAGAGGCGGAGAGCGCGGGACCTGCGCCGAAGGAGGGGAGCCCTCGGAGTCAGGCCCTTTTTCCCGCTCCCCTCCTTCCTCCTCTTCGCTGGAGTCATCAGAGGACACGACCACCGGTTCCTCGGGAGCCTCCGTGGGCATGGGCCCGTCCCCATTGAAGACGGGCATGGACTCCACTACCTGCTCCTAGTCGTCGCGGAGGAACAATGGCGTAGGAGCGCCCTCCAACCTCACCACATCGCCCCCGACCAGAGATAGGAGGACCGCAGTCAGATCTTCGTCGGCCAAGGCCGCAGGGCTCGGATGGGGCCTCCACATCGGAAGTGAGTACTGCCGAAGCGGAGCCAGCTGGTGCTCCAGGAATTCCCTCAGCAGCGACGCGACGGTCAGCTTCGCCGCTGCCATGTTGGCCGGCCTCAGATCCGCGTCCATCTTCTCCAACACCAGCTTCGTGCGGGGGTCCGCAAGCTCCGCTCGACCCCAATCGCTGGAACTCGCGGGTTGCTCCGTGGGCAAGATCAGCCAAGGGTGGATGCGCCCAGCATCTACCAAGACCCACTTGCTCCTGAAGCCCTCAATCCTTTTCCCGGGGTTCGAAATGGCAATGGCGCCACCGTACGCGATGAAGCTCATGCACGCGGAAGCAGGACCACAAGAGGTCCGGAGGTAGAAGTAGTGGCGCAGCAAGGCCACTGAGGGCTGCACCCCTACGTGAGCCTCGCAGTAATAGGCAAAAGATTGCCAGGAGAAGGACAGAGTTGGGGTGGAGATGCAGAGCCTATAGCTTATAATGACGGAGGACAGAGAAGAAGAACACGGAAAAGGGAGGCACCAGGCCAGCAGCAATGGCGCTTACAAAGAGCGGATAGAAGGTGCTCCCTTGGCCCTCAGGGGTGGCGGAGCCGGCCTTGAACACCTTCGCCCCGTCGATGCCATGCGCCACCGCCATCCGGCGCAACCGGGCGAGGCTCGCCTCCGACACATTCGGCGAATCTAGGGCAGACGAGTACCAAGACCCGGCCGGGGACTGACGAGGCGCCATGGTGTTGGGGAACATAGCAGAAATTCAAAAATTTTCCTACGTAACACCAAGATCTATCTATGGAGAGACCAGCAACGAGTAGAAAGAGAGTGCATCTACATACCCTTGTAGATCGCTAAGCGGAAGCGTTCAAGTGAACGGGGTTGATGGAGTCGTACTCGTCGTGATTCAGATCACCGATGATCAAGTGCCGAACGCACGGCACCTCCGCGTTCAACACACGTACAGCCCGGTGAGGTCTCCCACGCCTTGATCCAGCAAGGAGAGAGGGAGAGGTTGAGGAAGACTCCATCCAGCAGCAGCACAACGTCGTGGTGGTGATGGAGGAGCGTGGCAATCCTGCAGGGCTTCGCCAAGCACCTACGGGAGAGGAGGAGGTGTCACGGGAGGGAGGGAGGCGCCAAGGGCTCAGGTGTGGATGCCCTCCCTCCCCTCCACTATATATAGGGGCAGGGGAGAGGGGGGAGGCGCAGCCTTGCCCCCTCCTACAAGGAAGGGGTGCGGCTAAGGAGGGGGGAGGAGTCCATCCTCCCCAAGGCACCTCGGAGGTGCCTTCCCCCTTTAGGACTCTCCCCTTTTTCCTATATCTTGGCGCATGGGCCTCTAGGGGCTGGTGCCCTTGGCCCATGTAGGCCAAGGCGCACCCCCTACAGCCCATGTGGCCCCCCGGGGCAGGTGGCCCCACCCGGTGGGCCCCCGGGACCCTTCCGGTGGTCCCGGTACAATACCGATGACCCCGAAACTTGTCCCGATGGCCGAAACAGGACTTCCTATATATAAATCTTTACCTCCGGACCATTCCGGAACTCCTCGTGACGTCCGGGATCTCATCCGGGACTCCGAACAACATTCGGTTACCACATACAAGCTTCCTTTATAACCCTAGCGTCATCGAACCTTAAGTGTGTAGACCCTACGGGTTCGGGAGACATGCAGACATGACCGAGACGTTCTCCGGTCAATAACCAACAGCGGGATCTGGATACCCATGTTGGCTCCCACATGTTCCACGATGATCTCATCAGATGAAACACGATGTCAAGGACTTAATCAATCCCGTATTCAATTCCCTTTGTCTAGCGGTATTTTACTTGCCCGAGATTCGATCGTCGGTATCCAATACCTTGTTCAATCTCGTTACCGGCAAGTCACTTTACTCGTTCCGTAACACATCATCCCGTGATCAACTCCTTGGTCACATTGCGCATATGATGATGTCCTACCGAGTGGGCCCAGAGATACCTCTCCGTTTACACGGAGTGACAAATCCCAGTCTCGATTCGTGCCAACCCAACAGACACTTTCGGAGATACCTGTAATGCACCTTTATAGCCACCCAATTACGTTGTGACGTTTGGTACACCCAAAGCATTCCTACGGTATCCGGGAGTTGCACAATCTCATGGTCTAAGGAAAAGATACTTGACATTAGCAAAGCTCTAGCAAATGAACTACACGATCTTTTGTGCTAGTCTTAGGATTGGGTCTTGTCCATCACATCATTCTCCTAATGATGTGATCCCGTTATCAACGACATCCAATGTCCATAGTCAGGAAACCATGACTATCCGTTGATCACAACGAGCTAGTCAACTAGAGGCTCACTAGGGACATATTGTGGTCTATGTATTCACACGTGTATTACGATTTCCAGATAATACAGTTATAGCATGAATAAAAGACTATTATCATGAACAGAGAAATATAATAATAACACTTTTATTATTGCCTCTAGGGCATATTTCCAACAGTCTCCCACTTGCACTAGAGTCAATAATCTAGTTCACATCGCCATGTGATTAACACTCACATGTCACATCGCCATGTGACTAATACCCAAGAGTTTACTAGAGTCAGTAGTCTAGTTCACATCACTATGTGATTAACACTCAATGAGTTTTAGGTTTGATCATGTTGCTTGTGAGAGAGTTTTAGTCAACGGGTCTGAACCTTTCAGATCCGTGTGTGCTTTACAAATCTCTATGTCATCTCCTAGATGCAGCTACCATGCTCTATTTGGAGCTATTCCAAATAACTGTTCTACTTGGAGCTATTCTAAATTGTTGCTCCATTATATGTATCCGGTATCTCTACTTAGAGCTATCCAGATAGGTGTCAAGCTTGCATCGTCGTAACCTTTACGACGAACTCTTTTACCACCTCCATAATTGAGAAAATTCCTTAGTCCACTAGTTACTAAGGATAACTTTGACCGCTGTCCTGTGAGCCATTCTTGGATCACTCTTGTACCCCTTGACTGACTCATGGCAAGGCACACTTCAGGTGCGGTATACAGCATAGCATACTGAAGAGCCTACGTCTTAAGCATAGGGGACGACCTTCGTCCTTTCTCTCTATTCTGCCGTGGTCGAGCTTTAAGTCTTAACTTCGTACCTTACAACTCAGGCAAGAACTCCTTCTTTGACTGGTCCATCTTGAACACCTTCAAGATCATGTCAAGGTATGTGTTCATTTGAAAAGTATTATTAAGCATTTTGATCTATCCTTATAGATCTTGATGCTCAATGTTCAAGTAGCTTAATCCAGGCTTTCCATTGAAAAACACTTTCAAATAACCCTATATGCTTTCTAGAAATTCTACATCATTTCTGATCATCAATATGTCAACAACATATACTCATCAGAAATTCTATAGTGCTCCCACTCACTTCTTTGGAAATATAAGTTTCTTATAAACTTTGTACAAACCCAAAATCTTTGATCATCATCAAAGCATACATTCCAACTCCGAGATGCTCACTCCAGTCCTTAAAAGGATTGCTGGAGCTTTGCATACTTATTAGCATCTTTCGGGATTGACAAAACCTTCCGGTTGTATCACATACAACCTTTCCTCATTAAAATCGTCGAGGAAACAATGTTTTGACATCCTATCTACAAGATTTTATAAATAATGCAGTAATCGCTAATATAATTCCAACAGACTCTTAGCATCGCTACGAGTGAGAAAACCTCACCGTAATCAACTCCTTGAACTTGTCGGAAAATATCTTAACGACAAGTCGAGCTTTCTTAATGGTGACATTTACCATCATTGTCCGTCTTCCTTTTGAAATCCATCTGTACTCATTAGCCTTACGACCATCGAGCCGTTCTGCCAAAGTCTACACTTTGTTTTCATACATGGATCCTCTCTCGGATTTTATGGCCTCAAGCCATTTATCGGAATCCGGGCCCACCATCGCTTCTCCATAGCTCGTAGGTTCATTGTTGTCCAGCAACATGACTTCCAAGACAGGATTACGTATCACTCTGAAGTAGTACGCATCCTTGTCATCCCACGAGGTTTGGTAGTGACTTGATCCGAAGTTTCATGATCAATATCATAAGCTTCCACTTCAATTGGTGTAGGTGCCACAGGAACAACTTCCTGTGCCCTGCCACACACTAGTTGAAGAGACGGTTCAATAACCTCATCAAGTCTCCACCATCCTCCCACTCAACTCTTTCGAGAGAAACCTTTCCTCGAGAAAGGACCCGATTCTAGAAACAATTCATATTGCTTTCGGATCTGAATTAGGAGGTATACCCAACTGTTTTGGGTTTCCTATGAAGATGCATTTTATCCGCTTTGGGTTCGAGCTTATCAACCTGAAACTTTTTCATATAAGCGTCGCAACCCCAAACTTTTAAGAAACGACAACTTAGGTTTCTCTAAACCATAATTCAGACGGTGTCATCTCAACGGAATTAGGCGGTGCCCTATTTAAAGTGAATGTGGTTGTCTCTAATGCCTAACCCATGAACAATAGTGGTAATTCGATAAGAGACATCATGGTACGCACCATATCCAATAGGGTGCAACTATGATGTTTGGACACACCATCACATTATGGTGTTCCAGGCGGTATTAATTGCGAAACAATTTCCACAATGTCTTAATTGTGTGCCAAAACTCGTAACTCAGATATTCATCTCTATGATCATATCATAGACATTTTATCCTCTTGTCACAATGATCTGCTACTTCACTCTGAAATTACTTGAACCATTCAATAATTCAGACTTGTGTTTCATCAAGTAAATATCCTCAACATCTACTCAAATCATCTGTGAAGTAAGAACATAATGATATTCACTGCATGCCTCAGCACTCATTCGACTGCACACATCAAAATGTGTTACTTCCAACAAGTTGCTATCTTGTTCCATTTTACTGAAACTGAGGCTTTTCAGTCATCTTGCCTATGTGGTATGATTTGCATATCTCAAGTGATCCAAAATCAAGTGAGTCCAAACGATCCATCTGCATGGAGTTTCTTCATGCATATATACCAATAGACATGGTTCGCATGTCTCAAACTTTTCAAAAAATGAGTGAGTCCAAAGATCCATCAACATGGAGCTTCTTCATGCGTTTTATACCATTATGACTTACATGGCAGTGCCACAAGTAAGTGGTACTATCATTACTATCTTATATCTTTTGGCATGAAAATGTGTATCACTACGATCGAGATTCAATAAACCATTTATTTAGGTGCAAGACCATCGAAGGTATTATTCAAATAAATAGAGTAACCATTATTCTCCTTAAATGAATAACCGTATTGTGATAGACATAATCCAATCATGTCTATGCTCAACGCAAACACCAATCTCGGTGGTAGAGGGAGCGTGCGATGCTTGATCATATCAACCTTGGAAACACTTCCAACATATATCGTCAGCTCACCTTTAGCTAGTCTCCGTTTATTCCGTAGCTTTTATTTCGAGTTACTAACACTTAGCAACCGAACCGGTATCTAATACCCTGGTGCTACTAGGAGTACTAGTAAAGTACACATTAACATAATGTATATCCAATATACTTCTATCGACCTTGCCAGCCTTCTTATCTACCAGGTATCTAGGGTAATCCTGCTCCAGTGGTTGTTCCCCTTATTTACAGAAGCACTTAGTCTCGGGTTTGGGTTCAACCTTGGGTTTCTTCACTAGTGCAGCAGCCGATTTGCCGTTTCATGAAGTATCCCTTCTTTCCCTTGCCCTTCTTGAAACTAGTGGTTTCATCAACCATCAACAATTGATGCTCCTTCTTGATTTCTACTTTCGCGATGTCAAACAATGCGAATACCTCAAGGATCATCATCTCTATCCTTGATATGTTATAGTTCATCACGAAGCTCTAGCAGCTTGGTGGCAATGACTTTGGGGAAACATCACTATCTCATCTGGAAGATCAACTCCCACTCGATTCAAGTGATTGTCGCACTCAGACAATCTGAGCACTAGCTCAACGATTAAGCTTTTCTCCCTTAGTTTGCAGGCTAAGAAAATTGTCGGAGGTCTTATACCTCTTGACGTGGGCACGAGTCTGAAATCCCAATTTCAGCCCTCAAAACATCTCATATGTTTTGCGACGTTTCTAAAACCGTCTTCGGTGCCTCAACTCTAAACCGTTTAACTGAACTATCACGTAGTTATCAAAACGTGTATGTCAGATGTTCGAAACATCCACAAACGGCGTTTGGGGTTTAGCACACTAAGCGGTGCATTAAGGACATAAGCTTTCTACTGTCCGCATAATCGCTACTGTCAACTTTCAACTATATTTTCTCTAGGAACATATCTAAAACAGTAGAACTAAAGCGCGAGCTACGACATAATTTGCAAAAAGGTCTTTTGACTATGTTCAAGATAATTAAGTTCATCTTATGAACTCCCACTTAGATAGACATCCCTCTGGTCATCTAAGTGATCACATGATCCGAGTCAACTAGGCCGTGTCCGATCATCACGTGAGACGGACTAGTTAACGTCGGTGAACATCTTCATGTTGATCGTATCTACCATACGACTCATGCTCGACCTTTCGGTCTCCGTGTTCCGAGGCCATGTCTGCACATGCTAGGCTCGTCAAGTTAACCCTAAGTGTTTTCGCTGTGTAAAACTGTCTTACACCCGTTGTATGTGAACGTAAGAATCCATCACACCCGATCATCACGTGGTGCTTAGAAGCGACGAACTGTAGCAACGGTGCACAGTTAGGGGAGAACACTTCTTGAAATTTTGTAAGGGATCATCTTATTTACTACCGTCGTCCTAAGCAAACAAGATGCATAAACATGATAAACATCACATGCAATCAAATAGTGACATGATATGGCCAATATCATTTTGCTCCTTTTGATCTTCATCTTCGGGGCTCCATGATCATCATCGTCACCGGCACGACACCATGATCTCCATCATCATGATCTCCATCATCGTGTCTTCATGAAGTTGCCACGCCAATGACTACTTCTACTTCTATGACTAACGCGTTTAGCAATAAAGTAAAGTAGTTTACATGGCGTTCTTCAATGACACGCAGGTCATACAATAAATAAAGACAACTCCTATGGCTCCTGCCGATTGTCATACTCATCGACATGCAAGTCGTGAATCCTATTACAAGAACATGATCAATCTCATACATCACATATCATTCATCACATTCTTCTTGGCCATATCACATCACATAGCATACCCTGCAAAAACAAGTTAGACGTCCTCTAATTGTTGTTGCATGTTTTACGTGGCTGCTATGGGTTTCTAGCAAGAACGTTTCTTACCTACGCAAGACCACAACGTGATATGCCAATTGCTATTTACCCTTCATAAGGACCCTTTTCATCGAATCCGTTCCGACTAAAGTGGGAGAGACTGGCACCCGCTAGCCACCTTATGCACCAAGTGCATGTCAATCGGTGGAACCTGTCTCACGTAAGAGTACGTGTAAGGTCGGTCCGGGCCGCTTCATCCCACAATACCGTCGAAACAAGATTGGACTAGTAACGGTAAGCATATTGAACAACATCAACGCCCACAACTACTTTGTGTTCTACTCGTGCAAAGAATCTACGCAATAGACCTAGCTCATGATGCCACTTTTGGGGAACGTAGCAGAAATTCAAAATTTTCCTACGTAACACCAAGATCTATCTATGGAGAGACCAGCAACGAGTAGAAAGGGGAGTGCATCTACATACCCTTGTAGATCGCTAAGCGGAAGCGTTCAAGTGAACGGGGTTGATGGAGTCGTACTCGTCGTGATTCAGATCACCGATGATCCTAGTGCCGAACGGACGGCACCTCCGCGTTCAACACACGTACAGCTCGACGATGTCTCCCACGCCTTGATCCAGCAAGGAGAGAGGGAGAGGTTGAGGAAGACTCCATCCAGCAGCAGCACAACGGCGTGGTGGTGATGGAGGAGCGTGGCAATCCTGCAGGGCTTCGCCAAGCACCTACGGGAGAGGAGGAGGTGTCACGGGAGGGAGGGAGGCGCCAAGGGCTCAGGTATGGATGCCCTTAACTTCGTACCTTACAACTCAGGCAAGAACTCCTTTTTTGACTGATCCATCTTGAACACCTTCAAGATCACGTCAAGGCATGTGCTCATTTGAAAGTACCATTAAGCGTTTTGATCTATCCTTATAGATCTTGATGCTCAATGTTCAAGTAGCTTAATCCAGGTTTTCCATTGAAAACACTTTCCAAATAACCCTATATGCTTTCCAGAAATTCTACGTCATTTCTGATCATTAATATGTCAACAACATATACTCATCAGAAATTCTATAGTGCTCCCACTCACTTCTTTGGAAATACAAGTTTCTCATAAACTTTGTATACACCCTAAATCTTTGATCATCATCAAAGCATACATTCCAACTCCGAGATGCTCACTCCAGTCCTCAGAAGGATTGCTGGAGCTTTGCATACTTATTAGCATATTTCAGGATAGACAAAACCTTCCGGTTGTATCACATACAACCTTTCCTCAAGAATCGTCGAGGAAACAATGTTTTGACATCCTATCTGCAAGATTTCATAAATAATGCAGTAATTGCTAATATAATTCCAACATACTCTTAGCATCGCTACGAGTGAGAAAGTCTCATCGTAGTCAACTCCTTGAACTTGTCGAAAAACATCTCAACGACAAGTCGACCTTTCTCAATGGTGACACTTACCATCATTGTCTGTCTTCCTTTCAAAATCCATATGTACCTAACAGCCTTATGACCATCAAGTAGTTCTTCCAAAGTCTACACTTTGTTTTCATACATGGATCCTCTCTCGGGTTTTATGGCCTTGAGCCATTTATCGGAATCCAGGCCCACCATCGCTTCTCCATAGCTCGTAGGTTCATTGTTGTCTAGCAACATGACTTCCAAGACAGGATTACTGTACCACTCTGAAGTAGTACGTATCCTTGTCACCCTACGAGGTTTGGGAGTGACTTGATCTGAAGTTTCATGATCACTATCATAAGCTTCTACTTCAATTGGTGTAGGTGCCACAGGAACAACTTCCTGTGCCCTGCTACACACTGGTTGAAGTGATGGTTCAGTAACCTCATCAAGTCTCCACCATCCTCCCACTCAATTCTTTCGAGAGAAACCTTTCCTCGAGAAAGGACCCAATTCTAGAAACAATTCATATTGCCTTCGGATCTGAATTAGGAGGTATACCCAACTGTTTTGGGTGTCCTATGAAGATGTACTTTATCCGCTTTGGGTTCGAGCTTAATCCTGAAACTTTTTCACATAAGCGTCGCAGCCCCAAACCTTTAAGAAATGACAACTTAGGTTTCTCTAAACCATAATTCATACGGTGTCATCTCATCGGAATTACGTGGTGCCCTATTTAAAGTGAATGTGGTTGTCTTTAATGCCTAACCCATAAACTATCCTGGCAGTTCGATAAGAGACATCATGGTATGCATCATATCCAATAGGGTGCAACTATGATGTTCGGACACACCATCACACTATGGTGTTCCAGGCGGTATTAATTGTGAAACAATTTCCACAATGTCTTAATTGTGTGCCAAAACTCGTAACTCAGATACTCATCTCTATGATCATATCATAGACATTTTATCCTCTTGTCACAATCTTCTACTTCACTCTGAAATTACTTGAACCATTCAATAATTCAGACTTGTGTTTCATCAAGTAAATATTCTCAACATCTACTCGAATCATCTGTGAAGTAAGAACATAACGATATTCACTGCATGCCTCAGCACTCATTGGACTGCACGCATCAAAATGTGTTGCTTCCAACAAGTTGCTATCTTGTTACATCTTACTGAAAACGAGGCTTTTCAGTCATCTTGCCCATGTGGTATGATTTGCATGTCCCAAGTGATTCAAAATCAAGTGAGTCAAAACGGTCCATTTGCATGGAGTTTCTTCATGCATATACACCAATAGACATGGTTCGCATGTCTCAAACTTTTCAAAAACGAGTGAGCCCAAAGATCCATCAATATGGAGCTTCTTCATGCGTTTTATACCGATATGACTTACGTGGCAGTGCCACAAGTAGGTGGTTCTATCATTACTATCTTTTGGCATGAACATGTGTATCACTACGATCGAGATTTAATAAACCATTCATTTTAGGTGTAAGACCATTGAAGGTATTATTCAAATAAACAGAGTAACGATTATTCTCCTTAAATGAATAACCGTATTGCGATAGACGTAATCCAATCATGTCTATGCTCAACGCAAACACCAAACAACAATTATTTAGGTTTAACACCAATCTCTTTGGTAGAGGGAGCGTGCGATGCTTGATCATATGAAGCTTGGAAAAACTTCCAACACATATCGTCAGCTCACCTTTAGCTAGTCTCCGTTTATTCCGTAGCCTTTTGTTTCGAGTTACTAACACTTAGCAACCGAACCGGTATCTAATACCCTGGTGCTACTAGGAGTACTAGCAAAGTACACATTAACACAATGTATATCCAATATACTTCTATCGACCTTGCCAGCCTTCTTATCTACCAAGTATCTAGGGTAATTCTGCTCTAGTGGTTGTTCCCCTTATTACAGAAGCACTTAGTCTCGGGTTTGGGTTTTACCTTGGGTTTCTTCACTAGAGCAGCAGCTGATTTGCCGTTTCATGAAGTATCCCTTCTTGCCCTTGCCCTTCTTGAAACTAGTGGTTTCACCAACCATCAACAATTGATGCTCCTTCTTGATTTCTACTTTCGCGGTGTCAAACATCGCGAATACCTCAAGGATCATCATATTATCCCTGATATGTTATAGTTCATCATGAAGCTCTAACAGCTTGGTGGCAATGACTTTGGAGAACCATCACTGTCTTATCTGGAAGATCAACTCCCACTCGATTCAAATGATTGTTGTACTCAGACAATCTGAGCACAAGCTCAACAATTGAGCTTTTCTCCTTAGTTTGCAGGTTAAGAAAGTCATCGGAGGTCTTATACCTCTTGACATGGGCACGAGCCTGAAATCCCAATTTCAGCCCTCAAAACATCTCATATGTTTCGCGATGTTTCAAAAACGTCTTTGGTGCCTCAACTCTAAACCGTTTAACTGAACTATCACGTAGTTATCAAAACGTGTATGTCAGATGTTCGCAACAACCACAGACAACGTTCGAGGTTCAGCACACTGAGCGGTGCATTAAGGACATAAGCCTTCTATGAAGCAATGAGGACAATCCTCAGTTTACGGACCTAGTCCGCATAATTGCTACTATCAACTTTCAACTAATTTTTCTCTAGGAACATATCTAAACAGTAGAACTATAGCGTGAGCTATGACATGATTTGCAAAATCCTTTTGACTATGTTCAGGATAATTAAGTTCATCTTATGAACTCCCACTCAGATAGACATCCCTCTAGTCATCTAAGTGATTACATGATCCGAGTCAAACTAGGCCGTGTCCGATCATCACGTGAGACGGACTAGTCATCATCGGTGAACATCTTCATGTTGATCGTATCTTCTATACGACTCATGTTCGACCTTTCGGTCTCCGTGTTCCGAGGCCATGTATGTACATGCTAGGCTCGTCAAGTTAACCCTAAGTGTTTCGCGTGTGTAAATCTGTCTTACACCCGTTGTATGTGAACGTTAGAATCTAACACCCGATCATCACGTGGTGCTTCGAAACACGAACTGTCGCAACGGTGCACAGTTAGGGGAGAACACTTCTTGAAATTGTTGTAAGGGATCATCTTATTTACTACCGTCGTTCTAAGCAAATAAGATGTATAAACATGATAAACATCACATGCAATCAAATAGTGACATGATATGGCCATCATCACTTTGCTCCTTTTGATCTTCATCTTCGGGGCTCCATGATCATCATCGTCACCGGCATGACACCATGATCTCCATCATCATGATCTCCATCATCGTGTCTTCATGAAGTTGTCACGCCAACGACTACTTCTACTTCTATGGCTAACGCGTTTAGCAATAAAGTAAAGTAAGTTACATGGCGTTCTTCAATGACACGCAGGTCATACAAAAAATAAAGACAACTCCTATGGCTCCTGCCGGTTGTCATACTCATCGACATGCAAGTCGTGAATCCTATTACAAGAACATGATCAATCTCATACATCACATATCATTCATCACATTCTTCTTGGCCATATCACATCACATAGCATACCCTGCAAAAACAAGTTAGACGTCCTCTAACTGTTGTTGCATGTTTTACGTGGCTGCTATGGGTTTCTAGCAAGAACGTTTCTTACCTACGCAAGACCACAACGTGATATGCCAATTGCTATTTACCCTTCATAAGGACCCTTTTCATCGAATCCGTTCCGACTAAAGTGGGAGAGACTGGCACCCGCTAGCCACCTTATGCACCAAGTGCATGTCAATCGGTGGAACCTGTCTCACGTAAGAGTACGTGTAAGGTCGGTCCGGGCCGCTTCATCCCACAATACCGTCGAAACAAGATTGGACTAGTAATGGTAAGCATATTGAACAACATCAACGCCCACAACTACTTTGTGTTGTACTCGTGCAAAGAATCTACGCAATAGACCTAGCTCTGATACCACTGTTGGGGAACGTAGCAGAAATTCAAAAATTTTCCTACGTAACACCAAGATCTATCTATGGAGAGACCAGCAACGAGTAGAAAGAGAGTGCATCTACATACCCTTGTAGATCGCTAAGCGGAAGCGTTCAAGTGAACGGGGTTGATGGAGTCGTACTCGTCGTGATTCAGATCACCGATGATCAAGTGCCGAACGCACGGCACCTCCGCGTTCAACACACGTACAGCCCGGTGACGTCTCCCACGCCTTGATCCAGCAAGGAGAGAGGGAGAGGTTGACGAAGACTCCATCCAGCAGCAGCACAACGTCGTGGTGGTGATGGAGGAGCGTGGCAATCCTGCAGGGCTTCGCCAAGCACCTACGGGAGAGGAGGAGGTGTCACGGGAGGGAGGGAGGCGCCAAGGGCTCAGGTGTGGATGCCCTCCCTCCCCTCCACTATATATAGGGGCAGGGGAGAGGGGGGAGGCGCAGCCTTGCCCCCTCCTCCAAGGAAGGGGTGCGGCTAAGGAGGGGGGAGGAGTCCATCCTCCCCAAGGCACCTCGGAGGAGCCTTCCCCCTTTAGGACTCTCCCCTTTTTCCTATATCTTGGCGCATGGGCCTCTAGGGGCTGGTGCCCTTGGCCCATGTAGGCCAAGGCGCACCCCCTACAGCCCATGTGGCCCCCCGGGGCAGGTGGCCCCACCCGGTGGGCCCCCGGGACCCTTCCGGTGGTCCCGGTACAATACCGATGACCCCGAAACTTGTCCCGATGGCCGAAACAGGACTTCCTATATATAAATCTTTACCTCCGGACCATTCCGGAACTCCTCGTGACGTCCGGGATCTCATCCGGGACTCCGAACAACATTCGGTTACCACATACAAGCTTCCTTTATAACCCTAGCGTCATCGAACCTTAAGTGTGTAGACCCTACGGGTTCGGGAGACATGCAGACATGACCGCGACGTTCTCCGGTCAATAACCAACAGCGGGATCTGGATACCCATGTTGGCTCCCACATGTTCCACGACGATCTCATCGGATGAAACACGATGTCAAGGACTTAATCAATCCCGTATTCAATTCCCTTTGTCTAGCGGTATTTTACTTGCCCGAGATTCGATCGTCGGTATCCAATACCTTGTTCAATCTCGTTACCGGCAAGTCACTTTACTCGTTCCGTAACACATCATCCCGTGATCAACTCCTTGGTCACATTGCGCATATGATGATGTCCTACCGAGTGGGCCCAGAGATACCTCTCCGTTTACACGGAGTGACAAATCCCAGTCTCGATTCGTGCCAACCCAACAGACACTTTCGGAGATACCTGTAATGCACCTTTATAGCCACCCAGTTACGTTGTGACGTTTGGTACACCCAAAGCATTCCTACGGTATCCGGGAGTTGCACAATCTCATGGTCTAAGGAAAAGATACTTGACATTGGCAAAGCTCTAGCAAATGAACTACACGATCTTTTGTGCTAGTCTTAGGATTGGGTCTTGTCCATCACATCATTCTCCTAATGATGTGATCCCGTTATCAACGACATCCAATGTCCATAGTCAGGAAACCATGACTATCCGTTGATCACAACGAGCTAGTCAACTAGAGGCTCACTAGGGACATATTGTGGTCTATGTATTCACACGTGTATTACGATTTCCAGATAATACAGTTATAGCATGAATAAAAGACTATTATCATGAACAGAGAAATATAATAATAACACTTTTATTATTGCCTCTAGGGCATATTTCCAACACATGGCTTCCTAGGTCACGCGGTCGGAGTGGATCTGGCAATTTTGGAGGAAGGAAGGAGAGCCGCAGGAAAGGGGATCTGAGCAGCAACCGGAGAAAGCAAAAAAAAGCAAAGCCTAGGCAGATGCCGCTCCTTTATCAACATGCGCGGTTGATAAGGCGCTCACGTCCAATCAACCGCCACGTGGCGCCCAAGGCCGCAGGCTGTTAGGGCCCGCGGTGCTTCGCCCTTGCCCTTTCGCCTCCCTGCATGGCCAAGTCCGGGCGCGCCTTGGGCCCGGGGGCTACTGTCGGCGTTCTGGGAACAGGGGTCCCCAGACTTGCCTACCTGCGGCCTACGGCGTGGCTTGAAGGGGGCCCAGCACGGCCCATCTTCATCAACACAAGACCCAAGACCCTCGCAAGGGGCCAAGCCTCGCGGGGCGGACGACGCGGAGCTTCCTCAGGCACGGCCTCATTAGGCTGGCTCGCGAGGAGGCGGAGAGATCGAGGCGGGGTACCTCACGAGGTGCCTGTGACGCAAGCCATGACGACCAAGGGTGCCAGGCGGGCGCCAGCCCGCGTAGTGTCCTCCTTTCCTCTTTGGTGCAAAGGGAGCAAGCGCAGGCGAGATCATCAAGCAAAGGCACCCGTTTTGGTGCAATGAGACCAAGACCAGCCCAACGGCAGGGAGGAAGTCATTGTGGAGCCCAAGCTAGTGTCACCACCAGAGCCTTTGGCACGCGAGGACCAACTTTAGTCAGGATAAGTGTACCCGATGTTCCCCTTCAAAATGGCCAATTGTTGGCGCCCTTCCCGCTCAATATTTGGGAAGAGGCCCAGGGCCTTTGCCTATAAATAGGACTAGCCACCCCCAGATGGGAGGAGATGGGATCAGGTAGATGAGACCAGCGATAAGATCAGAGCGGCAAGAGAGAGAGAGAGAGAGAGAAGGGTGACTGAACTCCTCCTAGCAGTTCATCCCCCCAGCCAAGAACGGACCCTCGCGAGGCTGTTCTTCCTTGTATTGCTCATCATCATCAGCCCAAGAGGCAATCCACCAAACCACACTGGAGTAGAGTATTACACCACAACGGTGGCCCGAACCAGTATAAACCCTGTGTCTCTTGTGTTGTTCTTTCCATAGCTTAGATCTTAGCGAGGCGTTGGGGTGCAGGTAGGTAGAAGGCGAAATCTCCGCGCGCACCCCAGTGTTCGAACCTCAAGGGTCTGCCGGAACCCGAAACCCGACACATATCAACTAAACCATGTCCGATCATCACGTGCGACGGAGTAGTTTTCAATGGTGAACATCTCTATGTTGATCATATCTACTATATGATTCACGTTCGACCTTTTGGTCTCAGTGTTCCGAGGCCATATCTGTATATGCTAGGCTCGTCAAGTTTAACCTAAGTATTCCACACATGCAAAACTGTCTTACACCTGTTGTATGTGAACGTAGAGCTTATCACACCCGATCATCACATGGTGTCTCGACGCGACGAACTGTAGCAACGGGGACTACTTAGGGAGAACACTTATACCTTGAAATTTAGTGAGGGATCATCTTATAATGCTACCGTCGTACTAAGCAAAATAAGATGCATAAAAGATAAGGATCACATGCAATCAAAATATGTGACATGATATGGCCATCATCATCTTGTGCCTTTGATCTCCATCTCCAAAGCACCATCATGATCTCCATCGTCACCGGCATGACACCTTGAACTCCATCGTAGCGTCGTTGTCGTCTAGCCAATTATTGCTTCTACAACTATCTCTAACACATACTGATAAAGTAAAGCTATTACATGGGGATTGCATTTCATACAGTAAAGTGACAACCATAAAGCTCCTGCCAGTTGCCTATAACTTTTACAAAACATGATCATCTCATACAACAACGTATATCACATCATGTCTTGTCCATATCACATCACAACATGCCCTTCAAAAACAAGTTAGACGTCCTCTACTTTGTGGTTGAAAGTTTATGTGCCTGCTACGGGCTTCTAGTAAGAACCGTTCTTACCTACGCATCAAAACCACAACGATATTTCGTCAAGTGTGTTGTTTTAACCTTCAACAAGGACCGTCCGTAGTAAAATTTGATTCAACTAAAGTTGGAGAAACATACACCCGCTAGCCACCTTTATGCAAAACAAGTTGCATGTCTGTCGGTGGAACCGGTCTCATGAACATGGTCATGTAAGGTTGGTCCGGGCCGCTTCATCCACCAATACTGCTGAATCAAAATAATATGTTGGTGGTAAGCATTATGACTATCATCACCCACAACTCTTTGTATTCTACTCGTGCATATCATCTACGCATAGACCTAGCTCGGATGCCACAGTTGGGGAACATAACATGCAATTTCAAAAAAACAGTTGAACGTCTTCTCGATTCAACCGATCAAGCACTGAAGGTACGACACCTCTGAGTTCTGCACACATTCAGCTCGATGACGTCCCTCGAACTCTTGATCCAGCAAAGTGTTGAGGGAGAGTTCTGTCAGCAGGATGGTGTGGTGACGGTGATGGTGAAGTGATCCGCGCAGGGCTTCGCCTAAGCACTACGTGAATATGACCGGTGGCGTAAACTATGGAGGGGGGCACCGCACACGGCTAACAATGTTTGTCATGTGTTCTAGCGGTGCCCCCTCATATATATAGGTTGGAGGGGAGGAGAGGTAGCCAAGGGGGCACCCCAAGTAGGAGGAATCCTACTTGGGCACCTCCCAATTCGGCCTCCCCCCTTTCCTATTCCTATTCAGAGTAGGAAGGGAAGAGGGGGAAGGGGGAATCCTTCTCCAATTTGGCCAGCCCATATGGGGGGCACACCAGCCCCTTAGTGGCTGGTGTGTTTCCCCTATTGACCCATAAGGCCCATATAGTTTGCCGAGGGTAGCCCAGAACCCCTTCTGGTGACCCGATACGTACCTAGTACCCCCGGAACACTTCCGGTGTCCAAATACTATCGTCATGTATATGAATCTTTACCTCTCAACCATTTAGAGACTCCTTGTCATGTCCTGATCTCATCCGGGACTCGGAACAACATTCGGTCACCAAATCAAATAACTCATATATTACAAAATTGTCATCAAACGTTAAGCGTGCGGACCCTACGGGTTCGAGAACTATGTAGACATGACAGAGACACCTCTCCTGTCAATAACTAATAGCGGAACTTGGATGCTAACATTGGTTCCCACATATTCTACGAAGATCTTTATCGGTCGTATCGTAATGACAACATATGTTATTCCTTTGTCATCAGTATGTTACTTTCCCGAGATTCGATCGTCGGTATCTTCATACCTAGTTCAATCTCGTTACTGATTTGTCACCGTAATGCATCATCCCGCAACTAGCTCATTAATCACATTGCTTGCAAGGCTTATCATGATGTGCATTACCGAGAGGGCCCAGAGATACCTCTCCTCGGAGTGACAAATCCTAATCTTGATCTATGCCAACCCAAGAAACACCTTCGGAGATACCTGTAGAGCATCTTTATGATCACCCAGTTACATTGTGACGTTTGATTGCACACAAGGTATTCCTCCGGTATTCGGGAGTTGTATAATCTCATAGTCAAAGGAATATGTATAAGTCATCAAGAAAGCAATAGCAATAAAACTAAACGATTATTATGCTAAGCTAACAGATGGGTCTTGTCCATCACATCATTCTCCTAATGATGTGATCCCGTTCATCAAATTAGGGGTTCACTACTTTCATTAGTGCCTTTCCGATGATCCGTGAGTAGTTCTTTGTAGACCTTCGGGTCCATAGTTAGTAGCTAGATGGATTCCTCTCTCTCGTTTGATTCTCAATACAATGGTCTCTTGGAGATCCATATGATGTAAATCTTTTTGCGGTGTGTTTGATTGGGATCGGATGAACTTTGAGTTTATGATCAGATCTATCTTTTTATATCCATGAAAGTTATTTGAGTTTCTTTGATCTCTTATATGCATGATTTCTTATAGCCTTGTATTTCTTCTCCGATATTTGGGTTTTGTTTGGCCAACTTGATCTATTTATCTTGCAATGGGAAGATGTGCTTTTGAAGGAAATATTCCCTAGAGGCAATAATAAAGTTGTTATTTATATTTCCTTATATCATGGTAATGTTTATTATTTATGCTAGAATTGTATTAACCGGAAACATAATACTTGTGTGAATACATAGACAAACAGAATGTCCCTAGTATGCCTCTACTTGACTAGCTTGTTAATCAAAGATGGTTAAGTTTCCTAGCCATGGACATGTGTTGTCATTTGATGGAAGAGATCACATCATTAGAGAATGATGTGATGGACTAGACCCATCCGTTAGCTTGGCACTCTGATCGTTTAGTTTATTGCTATTGCATTCTTCATGACTTATACATGTTCCTATGACTATGAGATTATGCAACTCCCGAATAGCGGAGGAACACTTAGTGTGCTATAAAACGTCACAATGTAACTGGGTGATTATAAAGATGCTCTACAGGTGTATCCAATGGTGTTTTTTGAGTTGGCATAGTCGAGATTAGGATTTGTCACTCTGATTGTCGGAGGTATCTCTGGGCCCTCTCGGTAATGCACACTATAAGCCTCGCAAGCAATGTGACTAATGAGTTAGTTGTGGGATGTTGCATTACAGAACGAGTAAGGAGACTTGCCGGTAACGAGATTGAACTAGGTATTGAGATGCCGACGATCGAATCTCGGGCAAGTAACATACCGATGACAAAGGGAACAAAGTATGTTGTTATGCGGTTTGACTGATAAAGGTCTTTGTAGAATATGTAGGAGCCAATATGAGCGTCTAGGTTCCACTATTGGTTATTGACCGGAGATGAGTCTCGGTCATGTCTACATAATTCTCGAACCTGTAGGGTCCGCACGCTTAACGTTCGATGATGATCGGTATTATGAGTTTATGTGTTTTGATGTACCGAAGGTAGTTTAGAGTCCGAGATGTGATCACGGACATGACAAGGAGTCTCTAAATGGTCGAGACATAAAGATTGATATATTGGATTGCTATATTCGGACACAAGATGAGTTCCGGGGGTCACCGGATATATATCGGAGTGCCGGAAGGGTTATCGGGACCACGGGAGAAGTAATGGGCCTTATTGGGCCTAGGGGAGAGAGAGAGGGGCTGCCAAGGGCTGGCTGCGCCCCCCATGGGCCTAGTCCAAATTGCAATAGGGTGAGGGGCGGTGTCCCCTCCTTCCTTCTCTTCCCCCTCCTTCCTTCTTCTCCTAGTAGGACTAGGAAAGGGGGAGTCCTACTCCTACTAGGAGGAGGATTCCTCCCCCCTTGGCATGCCTATGAGGTCCGGCCGGCCTCCCCCTTGCTCCTTTATATACAGGGGTAGGGGGCACCCTAGAACACTCAAGTTGAGAGTTGTCTTAGCCATGTGTAGTGCCCCCCGCCACAGATTTCCACCTCGGTCATATCGTTGTAGTGCTTAGGCGAAGCCCTGCATCGGTAACTTCATCATCACCGTCATCACGCCGACGTGCTGATGAAACTCTCCCTCAGCCTCAGCTGGATCAAGAGTACGAGGGACATCACCGAGCTGAACGTGTGCAGATCATGGAGGTGTCGTGCGTTCGGTACTTGGATCAGTTGGATCGCGAAGATGTTCAACTACATCAACCGCGTTACTAAACGCTTCCGCTTTCGGTCTATGAGGGCACGTGGACACACTCTCCCCTCTCGTTGCTATGCATCACCTAGATGGATCTTGCGTGTGCGTAGGCAATTTTTTTGAAATACTATGTTCCCCAATAGTAGAATCCGAGCCAGGTCTATGTGTAGATGTTATATGCACGAGTAGAACACAAAGGAGTTGTGGGCATGGGTATATACACATTGCTTGCCATCACTAGTTAATTCTTGATTCAGCGGTATTGTTGGATGAAGCGGCTCAGACTGACATTACGCGTACGCTTACGCGAGACTGGTTCTACCGACGTGTTTTGCACACAGGTGGCTAGTGGGTATCTGTTTCTCGAACTTTAGTTGAATCAGATTAAATGAACAGGGTTCTTTCTGAAGATCAAAAAGCAATCACTATACCGCGTTGTGGTTTTTGATGCGTAGGTAAGAACGGTTCTTGCTAAGCCTGTAGCAGCCATGTAAAACTTGCAACAACAAAGTAGAGGACGTCTAACTTGTTTTTGCAGGGCATGTTGTGATGTGATATGGTCAAGACGTGATTATATAAATTGTTTTATGAGATGATCATGTTTTGTAACACAGTTATCGGCAATTCGTAGGAGCCATATGGTTGTCGCTTTATTGTATGAAATGCAATCGCCATGTAATTGCTTTACTTTATCACTAAGCGGTAGCGATAGTCGTACACTGGTGCGCGTCGGTCCTAAACAAACGGTTTAAAATCCCTTTCCCGACGACAACTGGAACTATCGCCAAGTGAGTGTGGGCGAGAGGGGGGTCCTTCCCACACGACACAGAAACTGTCGGGGATATGCCCTCCTGGCACACACGTTCGGTAAAATGAGGTCGTGTGCGACCGACGAGCGCTCAAATACGAAAATACGTATAGTATAGAAAAAATACAATTATCCGATGAAATTGTTTCCAGTCGCAAGTACATCCCACACAGTCAGTCCCCGCTAAACATTTTCGTTCGTATGTATATCCCACATAGTTGCTCCAACGAAAATGCTCCGTTCACGGGTACATCACACACAATTTTTTCCGTTAAATCATTTGTGATAGTATTGCCATTGCACACGATATTAATAATTTTATCATTTGCGTTATTGAATGCATCACACACGGCGTGTACAAAGAAACTATGCGGCAAAGGCTGTCCATCACACATGCTTTTTATGTGATAGACATTTGTGCAAGGTGGCCTAACGCAAACAGTTTTCAAGAGAAAGTAGTGTGTGCAGTGGAGATTGATCACACACATACTGGATCCTAGAAACGTTTCTGATTTCCACGTATATGGCAGACGTTTCGCTTTCGCAAACCATGTGCAGTGTAATCCCTATTTAATCCATAATTAATCCCTAATTTAAAAATCACATGTTATGAATTTGAAAGTAGGAATCACTTATTTCATATCCAACCATGTTTATTACAAATATAGGTTCGACCACAAGTCCATAATTCAATGCATATGTACATATACTAAAGAACTACAGAAGCACCAAGTAAAGAATGATGAACCACAGTTGTACTAAAGACTATATAGAGAGAGGCGAAAGACATTCTGGTTGCTGGAGAAGGTGAAGCGGAATGCCCATATTGTGCCCTCCTCCATGCGTAAGGCGCGCATGACTCTAGGCCAACCCCTTGTGATGGCTGCCCGTCCATCCTTCACTGTCTTCATTAGGACTTCTTGATGCTCATTGTAGTCTGGATTAAATACTTTAACCTTCATTGCGTGTCCACCAATCATGTACTTTGCGAGGTAATCTTGAGTGAACTGCTTCGGGAACCACTGGGAATGAAAAATATTCAGACATTGTTGTCTAACAACTCATTATGGGCAGTAAAAAGAGAAGGCTGCAGAGTTAGTAGTTACCATCCCACAGCTCACTGTTGTGTTGGATAGAGCATAAACAAATAATTTGCTTGCCACCATTCGTATCCTTTTGCTAATAATCCTTATCAATTTCCTCACTTGATGCTTGTTCATCAATATCTCATTGCCCCATACGCAAAAAGGGTCGACGCGTGGATCCTTGCCAAGGGCATATGTACCTACAAGCAACAAGTCAATATTAGAAGCTAACTAGTGTCCAGACCTCGATCTATATGCAGTACATTATGGAACGACGGGGGAGTACAAGCTGAGGGATGAAGCTAATCTCAGCGGAAAATGGTGGCCACTCCTGTTGTTGTCCTGCATAAGTAGTGGAAAGGCATGATAAGTACAAGAATCTTAACATCAAACAAATATAGCAAAGTTAAACAACATCATCTCCAAATGATAGCTTGAATGTCTTGGTTTCAGCATGCTGTTAAAGCAGATATCAAATGGAAGGCAATGTTACCTACAGCAGGCTTAACAGACATCAAAAATTGCAATTCAAAATGGTATTGTTGAAAATGAATAGAACGTAGGTAATGCTTAAACATCACACTGGATAAATGTGTAAAACTGAAAATAAAGGGCATGTGTTAACTACACCAAGAATAACCGGAACCAAATATAGCCGTTCAAACTGGTATTGATGTAGTCGAGCGGCAGAGTTCCGACTTGCACATAATGAACCACACATTGTGCATGACTAAAATAAACAAGGCATAAATGACCAGTATCACAACAAAATATAGTCATTGAAAACTGGATAGAGTCTCACTGCAACCAACCTAACAAGCAAATACAGATAAACAGAGCGTATGCTTGAAAACTGGACAAATGCTCACTACAACCAACCTAACAAGAAGATAAAGATAAACAAGGCATCTGCTTGATAACTAGAGAAATGCAAAAAAAGCAACCTAACAACCAAATACAGATAGACAAGGCATCTGCTTGATAACTGGACAAATGCTAAAAAAAGCAACCTATCAACCAAATATAGATAAACATGGCATCTGCTTGATAACTGGACAAATACTCACTGCAACCAAACTAAGAACTAAATACAGATAAACAAGGCATCTGCTCGATAACTGAAAAAATGCTCACTTCATCCAACCTAACAACCAAATACAGATAATCAAGGCATTGACTCACTATGAACAACCAAATATAGCCATTCGTGAAACTAAAGTGGATAATTCACACATAAACATCACATAGACCTATTGAACAATACATTTTTTGCATAAATAAAATAATTAAACATGACAGTTAAAGAACCGCACGACAAATGCTACTACAACAAAGGGTTCGGTTTGGCAAGCTAGAAAAGGTCAAATTTTCTAATAGAATGTTGCCTCACATTTCATGGACGGGATCCTTCCAGTTGGAAGAGAACAGACCCATGGTGCGCTCTCTCATGTCTCAAATGGGCTGTTTCACCTTGGAAGAACCTCCGTGGGTGCCCTCCTCATGGTCGTGGTCGTGGTCGATGAGATCTGACTTGGCAATTGAGGATCCAAAACCGCCGATGTAGAACGTGTCCTTCAGAAGTGACAAAATAGGCTCGATGGCGTATAAAGCTCGCAAATCCTTGACCGCTTGGCGGAGGAGATCAGCGACAGGGCCGTCGAAGAGATTGACGGAGGTTGAACCAGAGGGGTTGGGGATGGACCACTTAACCTGTGACATGGCCCGTGTGAAGCCGTCGGTGTGTACGAGCTTGATGTCATGGCCAGCTTTCCTGGGATACAGTAATACGCTAGCCCGCTGACATGAAACCTTTGGCATGGCAACATAGTCAACATCTTCACCGGATTTCACGGTGACGTGTTGCTCCGGGATCGACAGGTCGGGATGAACGGCGTCCACCTCGCCAACGTCCGCCGGAGAGGCCATGATAAACCTCTTCTTGGCCGAATGCTCATCAGGCTTCCCGGGATACGTGGTCGAGCTAAGGTTGCGACAATCTGGAGCAGGGGATGTGGATCTGGCGAGGAGGGACACCACATGCCTCATCTAAAAACTCAGGGGAGTGGAGGAACGGGCAGATCGACAGGGTTGGTAGCGGCATCGGTGGCAGCCGCGAGCTAGGATTTGAAGGGGGGAGGGGTCGGGTGGGGCACTGTGGAGGGGGGTGGTGTTTGAGGATACGCCGCGGCTACTGAAAATTTTAGTAATGGTGGGTGGAGATGGTGGTGGAAGAGGGAGGGCGACCGTTCAAATGCCTCGACTTCTAATATTGAAGATGCGGGGCGGGAGTGCCCAAGATCACGCACGGTCCAATAACAATATGCATGTATGATAGTAAGGAAAAGTGGCGCGGATCCACCAATTTTTGCAACGCTCAAGGTGGGTAGTTTGTTTTTTATATTTCTAGCGAGCTGGTCTATCGCACACGGTTCGTCCTAATTTCCAAATAAACTTACCCAACTTTAGCTTCCATAGGTGGTGGTTTTACAGCGCACTTGCATCGCACACGGTTAAGCCAGTACCTACACCCTTTGCTCGCGCTTGCGCGGTCGTGGTGATTTCAGCGGACTTGCATCGCACACGGTTGAGCCAGTACCTCCACCTTAATTTGCTCGTGCTTGCACGATCGTGGTGATTCACATCGCACTTGTATCGCACACGGTTTAGATATTATACCCCGTGTCCGTTGAGGATCATCAAAGCCTTTGCAGCAAAATATAACATTAGGGAGCATCAAAAGACAGCCACACGAGCATGTGTCCCAAATATATATGAGTGAAAAGGGTGGTATATGATGTTTAAAATTACAATGCACAACTTCGACCCCACGGGCCCACGGTTGGGCGCATCATTGAAGATCGATGAGAGGCGCCAGAAGTCAAGAACCACCTAAAAGTGGCCAAATATATGTATGAATATTGGGGATGTTTGAAACTTTAAATACACAATGCATAACTTTTGTGGCAACTGCCTTGCAAACCCGAAAGCACCCTAATAACCACCTAGCTAGGATATACATATAATGACATAATGTAATACCTAGCTGGGATGCTTGGCCCACCACCTCCCACTTCGTGTGAGCGGGGCAGAGGCACGTAATGATCGATACTTTGGTCATACATGCATGTCGACATGACCTACCATAAGACGGACCAATGAATCTTTCGTTTGGTCAAATGACATTTGTTGTTGTCGATAAACCGCTTGGGCCAATAGATTGAACTATCATAAACATGGCACGTGAGGGACCACAAAACCAGCACCTCTTGCATGTGGCCCAAAATGATGTATGATGTGGCCCAAAATGTGTGTTTTCAATATATAATAATGTACAATTTAGATGTGGTGCCTACCTCTCGATACAGACAACAACCATGAAGGCAAGGTAGTTAAGGACGAGATACGTACGCAGGGTTTGATGTAGGTCCAACCCAGCAATCCGAGCATCTGGGAGGGAATCCTGACGACGCATGAGCTCGAGTTTTGGTTGACCGACATTTGACGATGACCGGCCCTAACATGAACTAGGAGGAATCCATTCATGGAAAACACATACCCCTCATTATCGGTCAAAGGGATGATATATGTACGCTTGGGGAGCCCACATATATCCATGTCGTCACAAAAAACACACAAGGGAGACATGGTCGATCAAAAGACCCCGTATACACTACAGGTGGCCCAAAAATATGTATGGGTACGATGGTGTATGATGTTTTTAAATCCCAAATGCACAACTTCGATGGGCCATGCCAAGTACATTACAAACCGAACACCGTACCCGACTCCAAGCCTGGTTCAATACCTATGATGTTAGTTTCCCAACTTCGAGGCGGTAGTGGGGGGGGGGGTCGTCCCACGCATGCGCAAACTTTATTTTGTCTAGCATGGGACCCATCTATATAAATCTATACATCTATACATCTATACACATATATAGTGTGCGAATAAGTATGAAAGTTGCTCGTTGGATGAAGCCAATCCAACGGTAAATAGATGGCAAATCCAAGCACTACTGCTGTTGGATATCATCTACATTCCACCAGATTCTGCAACATGTACAATCTAGAAGACTCCATGGTTGAACTTAAGCAAACACAAGCACTTCTCCTTTGTTCCCTAGAATCTTCCATATCTTAATTGCCCAAACTTTTTTTCTGAATGAATTTTCACTATTTGTTTTTACCTTTACAATGCACAATTCCATGAATCTTAAAATAGATTTTTTGACAAAACTAATTGATTTTGGATGAGATGAACTATAAGAATTAAAGGAACATCTACATCATGAATATCTGGGAGAAGAGGCGGGAGACCGATGAGAGGAGTGATGAGAAACGGTAGCCTGTTTTGAGTGAAAACCTAGTAGAGAAGGAAGTGTGAGCTACACGACGCATCCGCATAGTGCATACCCATGTACTGCATGTGCCGTTGAAAGGGGTTAGGGTTGCCGTTCGATCTGGGAGCACCCAATAGTGCACAT